>NC_045436.1:88864443-89164443 GCF_002776525.5 Piliocolobus tephrosceles
AAAAAAAAAAAAAAAAAAAAAAAAAAAAAAAAAAAAAAAAAAAAGTAGGGGTTGCAATACTGGTCTCTGATAAGACAGACTTTAAACCATCAAAGATCAAAAGAGACAAATAAGGCCATTACATAATGGTAAAGGGATTAATGCAACAAGAAGAGCTAACTATCCTAAACATCTATGCACCCAATACAAGAGCACCCAGATTCATAAAGCATGTCCTTATAGACCTACAAAGAGATTTAGACTCCCACTCAATAGTAATGGGAGACTTTAACACCACACTGTCAACATTAGACAGATCGACGAGACAGGTTAACAAGGATATCCAGGATCTGAACTCAGCTCCAGTTCAAGCAGACCTAATAGACATCTACAGAACTCTCCATCCCAAATCAACAAAATATACATTCTTCTCAGTACCACATTGCACTTATTCTAAAATTAATCACATAATTGGTACTAAAACACTACTCAGCAAATGTAAAACAACAGAAATCACAACAAACTGTCTCTCAGACCACAGTGCAATCAAATTAAAACTCAGGACCAAGAAACTCACTCAAAACTGCAGAACTACATGGAAACTGAACAACCTGCTCCTGAATGACTAATGGGTAAACAACGAAATGAAAGCAGAAATAAAGATATTCCTTGAAACCAATGAGAACAAAGACACAATGTATCAGAATCTCTGATACACATTTAAAGCAGTGTGTAGAGGGAAATTTACAGCATTAAATGTCCACAAGAGAAAGCAGGAAAGATCTAAAATCGACACTCTAACATCACAATTAAAAGAACTAGAGAAGCAAGATCAAACAAATTCAAAAGCTACCAGAAGGCAAGAAATAACTAAGATCAGAGTAGAACTGAAGGAGATAGAGACACAAAAAACCCTTCAAAAAAAATCAATGAATCCAGGAGCTGTTTTTTTGAAAAGATCAACAAAATAGATAGACCACTAGCAAGAATAATAAAGAAGAAAAGAGAGAAGAATCAAATAGATGTAATAAAAAATGATAAGGGGGATATCACCACCGATCCCACAGAAATACAAACTACCATCAGAGAATACTGTAAACACCTCTATGCAAATAAACTAGAAAATCTAGTAGACATGGATAAATTCCTGGACAAATACACCCTCCCAAGACTAAAACAGGAAGATGTTGAATCTCTGAATAGACTAATAACAGGTTCTGAAATTGAGGCAATAATTAATAGTCTACCAACCAAAAAAAAGGCCAGGACCAGATGGATTCACAGTCAAATTCTACCAGAGGTACAAAGAGGAGCTGGTGCCATTCCATCTGAAACTATTTCAATCAATAGAAAAAGAGGGAATCCTCCCTAACTCATTTTATGAGGCTAACATCATCCTGATACCAAAGCCTGGTAGAGACACAACAAAAAAAGAGAATTTTAGGCCAATATACCTGATAAACATCGATGCAAAGGTCTTCAATAAAATACTGGAAAACTGAATTTAACAGCATATCAAAAAGCTTATCCACCATCAGGGATGATCAAGTCAGCTTCATCTCTGGGATGCAAGGCTTGTGCAACATACACAAATCAATAAACGTAATCCACCAAGTACACAGAATCAATGACAAAAACTACATGATTATTTCAATAGATGCAGAAAATAGATGCAGAAAACTACATGATTATCTCAACAGATGCAGAAAAGCCCTTCATGCTAAAAACTCTCAGTAAACTAGGTATTGATGGAACGTATCTCAAAATAATAAGAGATATTTATGACAAACCCACAGGCAACATCATACTGAATTGGCAAAAACTGGAAGCATTCCCTCTGAAAACTGGCACAAGACAGGAATGCCTTCTCTCACCACTCCTATTCAACATAGTATTGGAAGTACTGTCCAGGGCAATCAGACAAGAGAAAGAAATAAAGGGTACTGAATTAGGAAAAGAGAAAGTCAAATTGTCCCTGTTTGCAGATGACACGATTGTATATTTAGAAAACACCATCGGCTGGGCGCGGTGGCTCAAGCCTGTAATCCCAGCACTTTGGGAGGCCGAGACGGGTGGATCACGAGGTCAGGAGATTGAGACCATCCTGGCTAACACCATGAAACCCCGTCTCTACTAAAAAATACAAAAAACTAGCCAGGCGAGGTGGCGGGCGCCTGTAGTCCCAGCTACTCGGGAGGCTGAGGCAGGAGAATGGCGTAAACCCGGGAGGCGGAGCTTGCAGTGAGCTGAGATCCGGCCACTGCACTCCAGCCTGGGCGATAGAGCGAGACTCCATCTCAAAAAAAAAAAAAAAAAAAAAAAAAAAAAAAAAAAAAAAAAAAAAAAACACCATCATCTCAGCCCCAAATCTCCTTAAGCTGGTAAGAAACTTTAGCAAAGTCTCAGGATACAAAATTAATGTGCAAAAATCACAAGCATTCCTATACACCAATAATAGACAAACAGAGAGTCAAATCATGAGTGAACTCCCATTCACAATTGCTACAAAGAGGATAAAATACTTAGGAATCCAACTTACAAGGGATATGAAGGACCTCTTCAAGGAGAACTACAAACCACTGTTCAATGAAATAAAAGATAACACAAACAAATGGAAAAACATTCCATGCTCATGGATAGGAAGAAATATCGTGAAAATGGCCATCCTGCCCAAGGTAATTAATAAATTCAATGCTATCCCCATCAGTCTACCAATGACTTTCTTCACAGAATTGGGAAAAACTACTTTAAAGTTCATATGGAACCAAAAAAGAGCCTGCATTGCCAAGACAATCCTAAGCCAAAAGAACAAAGCTCGGGTCATCATGCTACCTGACTTCAAACTATACTACAAGGCTACAGTAACCATAACAGCATGGTAGTAGTACCAAAACAGAGATATAGACCAATAGAACAGAATAGAGCCCTTGGAAATAACACCACACATCTACAACCATCTGATCTTTGACACACCTGACACACACAAGCAATGGGGAAAGGACTCCCTATTTAATAAATGGTGCTGGGAAAACTGGCTAGCCATATGGAGAAAGCAGAAACTGGATCCCTTCTTTAGCCATATACAAAAATTAACTCGAGATGGATTAAAGACTTACATGTAAGACCTAACACCATAAAAACACTAGAAGAAAACCTAGGCAATACCATTCAGGACATAGTCATGGGCAAAAACTTCATGACTAAAACACCAAAAGCATTGGCAACAAAAGCCAAAATTCACAAATGGGATCTAATTCAACTAAAGAGCTTCTGCACAGGAAAAGAAACAATCATCAGAGTGAACCAGGTAACCTAAAGAATGGGAGAAAATCTTTGCAATCTAGCCATCTAACAAGGGCTAATATCCAAAATCTACAAAAAACTTACACAAATTTACAAGAAAAAAACAACCCCATCAAAGAGTGGACAAAGGATATGAACAGACACTTCTCAAAAGAAGACATTTATGCAGCCAACAGGCATATGAAAAAATGCTCATCATCACTAGTCATCAGAGAAATGCAAATCAAAACCACAATGAGATACCATCTCACATCAGTTAGAATGGTAATCATTAAAAAGTCAGGAAACAACAGATTCTGGAGAGGATGTGGAGAAATAGGAACACTTTTACGCTGTTGGTGGGAGTGTAAATTAGTTCAACCATTGTGGAAGACAGTGTGGCAATTCCTCAAGGATCTAGAACTAGAAATACCATTTGACCCAGCCATCCCATTACTGAGTATACACCCAAAGGATTATAAGTCATGTTACTATAAAGACACATGCACACATATGTTTATTGTGGCACTATTCACAACACCAAAGACTTGGACCCAACCCAAATGTCCATCAATGATAGACTGGATAAAGAAAATGTGCCACATATACACCATGGAATACTATGCCACCATAAAAAAGGATGAGTTCATATCCTTTGCAGGCACATGGATGCAGCTGGAAACCATCATTCTGAGCAAACTATCACAAGGACAGAAAACCAAACACTGCATGTTCTCACTCATAGGTGGGAGCTGAACAATGAGAACACATGGACACAGGGCAGGGGACATCATACACCAGGGCCTGTCGAGGGGTGGGGGTCTGAGGGATGGATAGCATTAGGAGAAATATCTAACATAAATGACAAGTTGATGGGTATATCAAACCAACATGGCAGATGTATACCTATGTAACAAACCTGAACATTGTGCACATGTACCCTAGCACTTAAAGTAGAATAATAAAAAAAGGAGCTCTGCAAAAAAAAAAAAGACATAAAAGAAAAAAATGTTCATGAATAATTATAATACAATTTAAAGAGGAAACTGGAGGAAGGAAATTAATATTCACTGAGTGATTGCTATGAACTAGGCATCACATTAGACGTCTTACATATATTATCTTATTTTAATCCTCACATTGTTGAGGTAAGACATAATTATCTCTGCTGCACAGATGAGGAAAATGAGACTAGCCTGATTGAGTAACTTGCCAAAGATAGATAGCTTGCAAGTGGTAAAGTTGGGATTTGAATTATGTAACCTGTCTGATCAAGGTCCATGCCCCTCTATTTTAATTGTAAAGTGTTACATAAAAAGTTACACAGTGCCAGGCTTGGTGGCTCATGCCTGTAATCCCAGCACTTTGGGAGGCTGAGGCAGGAGGATCACTTGAGGTCAGGAGTTTGAGACCAGCCTGGCCAACATGGTGAAACCCCATCTCTACTAAAAATACAAAAATTAGCTGGGTGTGGTGGCACAAGCCTGTAATCCTAGCTACTTAGGAGGCTGAGGCAGGAGAATTATTTCAACCCAGGAGGCAAAGGTTGCAGTGAGCCGATATTGTGCCACTGCACTCCAGCCTGGGCAACAGAGTGAGACTCTGTCTAAAAAAAGAAAAAAAAAAAAAAAAATATATATATATATATATATAGAGAGAGAGAGAGAGAGAGAATGTTGTCAGGATTCAGAAAAAGGGAGAAATTACATTTAGTTAAGGGAGAGTAAACACTTCTTAATAGAAGCAGCAGCATTCAGATATGAAGGGGTATCCTATTTGGATGTATGGAAACTGAGTGTGTCCAAGGGTTAGGAGGAAAGGCTACCATAAGAAAAGGCAAAAAGAAAAAGAAAGATTTGAAGAGAAAAGAAGTAAATGGTTCGATTTGTTTCAGGGGAAGCATAGTCTAGAAAGGGCATTAATGAGAAATTAATGGGAGATTAGGCTAGAAAACAGGCCAGATAAGAGGATTTGAATGTCAAGCAAGAACCTAGATTCTATTGTATTCTAAATGAAAAACATATTAAGACTCAAGGTTTTGAGGTCAGAAGAGTGACATAATCAGAACTATGATACATAATTGTATTAGGATGCTGCTGGTTGATAGTACACTCAATCCTAAATGCCTGCACTACAGACACAGATAAAATGCTAACTACTCACTTTCCTGACTTGCCTCCATGCAGCAATGAGTGGCCAGACAACAGGCATATCTTCACAGTGGGCAGAATGGCAATGGGGAAACCAAGGTTAAAAGAAACAGGCATGTGAGATCCTGTCAGGTAGGCAGTGAGCTAGAGAGTTTAAACTGTTCAGTCTGCCACTGGCAAAGCTGCACAAAGTATTACTACTGTGACTTGAATACCTGGCAGTAGTGAGGAACGGGAAAGGAGAACTGGGATGAAGAGTACAAGGTAGAAAGGGAATGCAGAGATGGGGATCCAGGAAATGACTTAGTTCCAGAGCAAGGGTTTTTGAATCTGGGCAGAAACTTAATTGAGAACTAAGGCATGATTCTAGGACCATTCTTAGAATAACGGTATTGATCCTGAGTTACCTGCATATTGGAAAAGGGCCTATTTAAATGCCTCATGTTTAAGGTCTCCATTGAACCTGGAGATTACCCAGATGTGCAGATGCAGAGCAGGACTTGCAGGTGGGGTTAAAGTCATCCTTGGAAGGGATGGGTCTGCAACATTTGAGAACTTTGACACTTTATAGACTGTTATTGATAACATTAAAAGTACTATCACAAGAGATGTGACATTTTTCCAAAGAAGATATACCTAGGGCCAACAGGGATATGAAAAGGTGTTCAGCATCACTATTCATCAAGGAAATGAAAATCAAACCATAGTGAGATATCACCTCACACCTGTCAGAATGGCTGTTGTAAAAAAAGACAAAAGATAGTAAGTGCTGGTAAGGATGTGGAGCAAAGGGAATCCTCGTACACTGTTGGTGGGAGTATCAATTAGTACAACCATCATGGTGAATTGTACAGAAGTTTATCAAAAAATTAAAATAGAACTACCATAGGACATAGCAATCCCACAGCTGGGTACATATCTGAAGGAAGTGAAATCAGTATGTTGAAGAGAAATTTGCATGCACGTGTTCACTGCAGCATTTCTCACAATAGTCAAGATATGGAATCAACCTAAATGTCTATTAGCTGATGAACAGGTAAAAAAACTGTGGTATACATACACAATGGAATATTATTTAGCCACAGAAAAGACTATCCTGCCATTTGCAACAACATGGATAAACCTGGATGACATTGTGCTAAGGGAAATAAACCAGACACAGAAATATAAATATTTTATAATTTCATAATTTCATTTAAATGTGAAATCTAAAGAGGTCAAACTCATAGAAGCATACAAAAAAGGCTGGAGGGTGGCAGAAATGGGGAGATGTTGGTAAAAGGGCACAAATTTTCAGTTACAAGATGAACAAGTTCTGAGGATTGAATGTACAACATGGGTGGTGAAAAATATGTTAATTTGATTGTTATAATATTGCACAATATATATGTATGTGAAATCATCACATTGTACATCTTGAGTATATTCAATCTTTGTCTACTAAGTAGTTTTAAATAAAAATATAGATACAATTTCTTTTTGTTTTACTTTAAGTTCTGGGATACATGTGCAGAATGGGCAGGTTTGTTACATAGGTATCCATCTGCCATAGTGGTTTGCTGCACCTATCAACCCATCATCTAGGTTTTAAGCCCCGCGTGTATTAGGTATTCGTCCTAATGCTCTCCCTCCCCTTATCCCCCACCCCTGACAGGTTGTGGTGTGTGATGTTCCCCTCCCTGTGTCCATGTGTTCTCATTGCTCAACTCCCACTTATGAGTGAGAACATGTGGTGTTTGCTTTTCTGTTCCTGTATTAGTTTGCTGAGAATGATGGCTCCAAAAGCAATTGCAACAAAATCCAAAATTGACAAATGAGACCTAATTAAGCTAAAGAGCTTCTGCACAGCAAAAGAAACTATCATCAGAGTAAACAGGCAACCTACAGAATGGGAGAAAATTTTTGCAATCTATCCATCTGACAAAGGTTTAATATCCAGAATCTACAAAGAACTTAAACTAATTTATACAGTTTTTAAAATTAAAAAAACCAGAACTATCACAAGAACACAGACTGGGTCTGTTTACCACAATTACACTGCCTTATTGTGCCTTGCACATTGTGCTTTGTATATAGGGGCTAATACTTGTTGAGTAGTTAATTGAATTATGTTAATATGAATTAATGAAAAAATATCAGGGTAAATTTCATTTTAATAAATTTAGCCTTACTCTCAAAAACTCTCATTACTTCTAGTTTGAGATATAAAAGGCCGGGCGTGGTGGCTCATGCCTGTAATCCCAGCACTTTGGGAGGCTGAGGTGGGTGGATCACCTGAGGTCAGGAGTTTGAGACCAATCTGACCAACACGGTGAAACCCTGTCTCTACTAAAAATTCAAAAATTAGCAGGGCGTGGTGGCAGGCGCCTGCGGTCCCAGCTACTCGGGAGGCTGACACGTGATAATAGCTTGAACCCGGGAGGCGGAGCTTGCAGTGAGCAGAGATCGCGCTATTGTACTCCAGCCTGGGAGGCAGAGCAAGGCTCCATCTCATAAAAACAAAAACAAAATGAAATACAAATGCTCATCTGCCTTTTCTTTCATTTCTCTGTCTTCTTTCTGCCTTTACCCTCTGTTGTTACTTGTTATTTTTCCAGGTTGCTGTGATATTATTTACTTTATTCCCCCCCTTTTCCTCTCCAAGAGTTTTATTTCCCTTGATTCAGGAGATTCACAGCAACATCCTCTCTCTTCATTTCCCTGGCCCTTTTTCCATCTTAACCACAGCTGTGAGAATTGCTTTTTTTTTTTTTTTTTTTTTTTTTAATTTTATTTATTTATTTATTTATTTTATTATACTTTAAGTTCTAGGGTACATGTGCATAACGTGCAGGTTACATATGTATACATGTGCCATGTTGGTGTGCTGCACCCATCAACTCGTCAGCACCCATCAATTCATCATTTATATCAGGTATAACTCCCCAATGCAATCCCTCCCCCCTCCCCCCTCCCCATGATAGGCCCCAGTGTGTGATGTTCCCCTTCCCGAGTCCAAGTGAGCTCATTGTTCAGTTCCCACCTATGAGTGAGAACATGCGGTGTTTGGTTTTCTCTTCTTGTGATAGTTTGCTAAGAATGATGGTTTCCAGCTGCATCCATGTCCCTACAAAGGACGCAAACTCATCCTTTTTTATGGCTGCATAGTATTCCATGGTGTATATGTGCCACATTTTCTTAATCCAGTCTGTCACTGATGGACATTTGGGTTGATTCCAAGTCTTTGCTATTGTGAATAGTGCCGCAATAAACATACGTGTGCATGTGTCTTTGTAGTAGCATAATTTATAATCCTTTGGGTATATACCCAGTAGTGGGATGGCTGGGTCATATGGTACATCTAGTTCTAGATCCTTGAGGAATCGCCATACTGTTTTCCATAATGGTTGAACTAGTTTACAATCCCACCAACAGTGTAAAAGTGTTCCTATTTCTCCACATCCTCTCCAACACCTATTGTTTCCTGATTTTTTAATGATTGCCATTCTAACTGGTGTGAGATGGTATCTCATTGTGGTTTTGATTTGATTTCTCTGATGGCCAGTGATGATGAGCATTTTTTCATGTGTCTGTTGGCTGTATGAATGTCTTCTTTTGAGAAATGTCTGTTCATATCCTTTCCCCACTTTTGGATGGGGTTGTTTGTTTTTTTCTTGTATATTTGTTTGAGTTCTTTGTAGATTCTGGAAATTAGCCCTTTGTCAGATGAGTAGATTGCAAAAATTTTCTCCCATTCTGTAGGTTGCCTGTTCACTCTGATGGTAGTTTCTTTTGCTGTGCAGAAGCTCTTTAGTTTAATGAGATCCCATTTGTCAATTTTGGCTTTTGCTGCCGTTGCTTTTGGTGTTTTAGACATGAAGTCCTTGCCCATGCCTATGTCCTGAATGGTACTACCTAGATTTTCTTCTAGGGTTTTGATGGTATTAGGTCTAACATTTAAGTCTCTAATCCATCTTGAATTAATCTTCGTATAAGGAGTAAGGAAAGGATCCAGTTTCAGCTTTCTACTTATGGCTAGCCAATTTTCCCAGCACCATTTATTAAATAGGGAATCCTTTCCCCATTTCTTGTTTTTGTCAGGTTTGTCAAAGATCAGATGGTTGTAGATGTGTGGCATTATTTCTGAAGGCTCCGTTCTGTTCCATTGGTCTATATCTCTGTTTTGGTACCAGTACCATGCTGTTTTGGTTACTGTAGCCTTGTAGTATAGTTTGAAGTCAGGTAGCGTGACGCCTCCGGCTTTGTCCTTTTGACTTAGGATTGTCTTGGCAATACGGGCTCTTTTTTGGTTCCATATGAACTTTAAAGCAGCTTTTTCCAGTTCGGTGAAGAAACTCATTGGTAGCTTGATGGGGATGGCATTGAATCTATAAATTACCTTCGGCAGTATGGCCATTTTCACAATATTGATTCTGCCTATCCATGAGCATGGTATGTTCTTCCATTTGTTTGTGTCCTCTTTGATTTCACTGAGCAGTGGTTTGTAGTTCTCCTTGAAGAGGTCCTTTACATCCCTTGTAAGTTGGATTCCTAGGTATTTTATTCTCTTTGAAGCAATTGTGAATGGAAGTTCATTCCTGATTTGGCTCTCTGCTTGTCTGTTACTGGTGTATAAGAATGCTTGTGATTTTTGCACATTAATTTTGTATCCTGAGACTTTGCTGAAGTTGCTTATCAGCTTAAGAAGATTTTGGGCTGAGACGATGGGGTTTTCTAAATACACAATCATGTCATCTGCAAACAGGGACAATTTGACTTCTTCTTTTCCTAACTGAATACCCTTGATTTCTTTCTCTTGCCTGATTGCCCTAGCCAGAACTTCCAACACTATGTTGAATAGGAGTGGTGAGAGAGGGCATCCCTGTCTTGTGCCAGTTTTCAAAGGGAACTTTTCCAGTTTTTGCCCATTCAGTATGATATTAGCTGTGGGTTTGTCATAAATAGCTCTTATTATTTTGAGGTACGTTCCATCAATACCGAATTTGTTGAGCGTTTTTAGCATGAAGGGCTGTTGAATTTTGTCAAAAGCCTTTTCTGCATCTATTGAGATAATCATGTGGTTCTTGTTTTTGGTTCTGTTGATATGCTGGATTACGTTGATTGATTTGCGAATGTTGAACCAGCCTTGCATCCCAGGGATGAAGCCCACTTGATCATGGTGGATAAGCTTTTTGATGTGCTGCTGAATCCAGTTTGCCAGTATTTTATGGAGGATTTTTGCATCGATGTTCATCAGGGAGATTGGTCTCAAATTCTCTTTTTTTGTTGTGTCTCTGCCAGGCTTTGGTATCAGGATGATGCTGGCCTCATAAAATGAGTTAGGGAGGATTCCCTCTTTTTCTATTGATTGGAATAGTTTCAGAAGGAATGGTACCAGCTCCTCCTTGTACCTCTGGTAGAATTCAGCTGTGAATCCATCTGGTCCTGGGCTTTTTTTGGTGGGTAGGCTATTAATTGTTGCCTCAATTTCAGAGGCTGCTATTGGTCTATTCAGGGATTCAACTTCTTCCTGGTTTAGTCTTGGAAGAGTGTACGTGTCCAGGAAATTATCCATTTCTTCTAGATTTTCTAGTTGATTTGCGTAGAGGTGTTTATAGTATTCTCTGATGGTAGTTTGTATTTCTGTGGGGTCGGTGGTGATATCCCCTTTATCATTTTTAATTGCGTCTATTTGATTCCTCTCTCTTTTCTTCTTTAATTCTAATACCCTTTCACCATCTCATTTCCCTTGTCAAGAACCATTTTCTCACTCATTTAGGTAAATGCAGACTCACCTCTCTTCCCTGAGGTCTCCTTTCTCATTTAATTTCATACTATGACTGTAAAAGAATTTGCTGCCATTTAGCTTTCTAGTCCCAGCAATTCTCAACAATCTACGCTGTCTTCGGCTTTAGGAAGATGATCAGAACCACTCACTGAATAAAAGACACTTTCCCTTTTTACCATCAGTCAGCAAAATAAAACCTTATTAATCAGGAAGGCTTTACAAAATAACGTGTGATATAGAAGTAGATTCAATTTTTTTTTTTTTTTTTTTTTTTACTCTCTAAGGAGGAGTTTGCACTGTATAATATAAATACTATGAATACGATGATTGGGAACGATAGAGTTTGGATATTTGCCCCCGACCAACTCTCTTGCTGAAATGTAATTCCCAGAGTTGGAGGTAGAGCCTAGTGGGAGGTGACTGGATCATAGGGGTGGATTTATCATTAACGATTTAGCAGCCTCTTGGTGCTGTCCTCGAGACAGCAAATTCTCACAAGATCTGGGTGTTGAAGTGTGTGGCACCTTCTCTCTCTCTCCTGTTTTTGCCATGTGATGTGCCTGCTCCGCCTTTGCCTTCCACTATGATTGTAAGCTTCCTAAGACTTCCCTAGAAGCTGAGCAGATGCCAGCACCACACTTCCTGTAAAGCCTGCACTACCATAAGTCAGTTAAATCTCTTTTGTTTATAAATTACGTTTCATGTATTTCTTTACAGCAATCCAAGAACAGCTTAACAAAGAGAATGTTCAACCTATTCAAGACAATTCTCCCTGACATAAACACTTGCATGTGAATAACAAGTTGTTAATTACAATTCTGTCCAAATCTTCTAATAAACCTTAAAGGACACACAATCTTTGTATTAGTCCATTCTTGCATTGCTGTAAAGAAATACCTGAGACTAAGTAATTTACAAAGAAAAGAGGCTCAATTGGCTCACGATTCTGCAGGCTGCATAGGAAGCATAGCAACTTCTGCTTCTGGGGGAGGCCTCAGGAAGCTTCCTTGCCAATCACGGCATAAGGCAAAGGGGGAGCCCAGCACTTCACAAGGTCAGAGCAGCAGCAAGAGAGGGAGGGAAGGGAAGTATTACATATATTTTTAAACAACTAGATCTTATGAGAACTCTATCAGAAGGAGAGCACCAAGGGTGTGGTGCTAAACCATTCATGAAAGATTCACCCCTATTGTGTCTGGAATTGGTGGGTTCTTGGTCTCACTGACTTCAAGAATGAAGCCACGGACCCTCACGGTGAATGTTACAGTTCTTAAAGATGGTGTGTCCGGAGTTTATTCCTTCTGATGTTCAGATGTGTCTGCAGTTTCTCCCTTCTGGTGGGTTTGTGGTCTCGCTGGCTTCAGAAGTGAAGCTGCAGACCTTCGTGGTGAGTGTTACAGCTCACAAAGGCAGTGCAGACCCAAAGAGCAAGCAGCAGCATTTATTGCAAAGACCAAAGAACAAACCTTCCACTGTGTCAAGGGTCCCCCAGTGAAATGCCACTACTGGCGCAGGCAGCCTGCTTTTATTCCCTTATCTGGCCCCACCCACATCTTCCTGATTGGTCCATTTTACAGAGAGCTGATTGGTCCGTTTTAAAGAGAGCTGATTGGTCCGTTTTGACAGGGTGATGATTGGTGCATTTACAATCCCTGAGCTAGATACAGAGTGCTGATTGGTGCATTTACAATCCTCTACCTAGACATAAAAGTTCTCCAAGTCCCCACTAGATGAGCTAGACACAGAGCACTGATAGGTACATTTACAAACCTTGAGCTAGACACAGAATGCTGATTGGTGCATTTACAATCCTCTAGCTAGACATAAAAGTTCTCCAAGTCCCCACTAGATTAGCTAGACACAGAGCACTGATTGGTGCATTTACAAACCTTGATCTAGACACAGAGTGCTGATTGGTGCATTTACAATCTTCTAACTAGACATAAAAGTTCTCCAAGTCCCCACTAGATTAGCCAGACACAGAGAACTGATTGATGCATTTACAAACCTTGAGCTAGACACAGAGTGCTGATTGGTGCATTTACAAACCTTAAGTTAGACACAGAGTGCTGATTGGTTCATTTACAATCCTCTAGCTAGACATAAAAGTTCTCCAAGTTCCCACCTGACTCAGGAGCCCAGCTGGCTTCGCCTAATGGATCCCTCCCACGCCAAGGCCACTGGTGGAGCTGCCCGCCAGACTGGCACACCTGGACTCCTCAGTCCTTGGGTGGTCAATGGGACTGGGCGCCCTGGAGCAGGGGGCAGTGCCCGTTGGGGAGGCTCAGGCTGTTCGGGAGCCCACCACAGGGGGGAGATGGCTGAGGCCCAGCAAGAATTCCAGAGCAGTGCGGGGGTGCCAGCAGTGCTGGGGGACCCGGCGTGACCTCTGCAGCTGCTGGCCTGGGTGCCAAACCCCTCACTGCCCAGGCCAGTGGTGCTGGCCAGCCACTCCAAATGTGGGGCCCATGGAGCCCATGTCCACCTGGAACTCATGCTGGCCCGTAAGTGCTGCGCAGCAGCCCCGGTCCCCGCCCGCGCCTTTCCCTCCACACCTCCCTGCAAGCAGAAGGAGCCGGCTCCGGCCTTGGCCAGCCCAGAGAGGGGCTCCCACAGTGCAGTGGTGGGCTGAAGGGTTCCTCAAGTATGGCCAGAGTGGACGTCCAGGCCGAAGAGGTGCCAAGAGCGAGCGAGGATGGCTATCACATTGTCACCTCTCACTATGATTCAATCACCTCCCATCAGGCCATACCTCCAACATTGGGAATTACAATTCACATGAGATTTGAGTGGGAGCACAGGTCTAAACCATATCAATCCCCCAACTTAAACATTTACAACCCTTTTTTGGAGGAAGTATTTTGTTTGGAAACCTAATTACATCTTACCGTAGGAATCACAATATGAATATGGTTTCTTTTCCCAGCCTAATCCACAAAAGCCTATTCTTAAAAGTACCTAAAAGAGATCCCCATTGTTCAATAGAAACAGACCATTATTAGTAATAGGGTCTTAATGAAAAATCCATTGAAAGTCAGAAGTGTAGATTTTCAGTGGCAGTAGGCTGGCTAAGAAGAGTTTGAATGGCATGGCCATGACCCAGGCAGGGGTGGGAAATGTGGATTTAAGGATTGGCTAAGGAAGAATTTGTTTGTAGAAACCTTGCACAGATGATAAGCGCTCTTCATTAACTAGTTGCAAAAGAAGACGGGGAGTGAAAGAAGAAGTTTAGGCAATGTCCATACCCTTCCATTTTCCCACAGCTAACAGCATGTGCTAGGGAGACCCAGAGCTGGAGAGGAACAGAATTATCAGGCCACTCAGTTATACTGAATTGTATATACATAAATAACATAAAACAAGTTTTGACATTTTAGGTGAGAAATCTTATAAAATCAAAGAAATCAAAAGGGTTGACATTTTAAGAAAAAAGTAGGTATCATTTTGAGTCAACAAAAAGAAGAGGAAAAAAGAAAAACACAAAATTTCAAGTTCCTGTTACTAGACATATACTGTATGTGAAAAGGATAATTTTCAGTGAGCCAAGTAAACAGAACATGGAAATTTTAAGAAAAATTGGATCAAATAAACGAAAGCTTTCAACAACTTAAAAACCCATAACAACTTTCTAATTTTTTTTTTTTGAGTCTCACTCTGTTTCTCAGGCTGGACTGCAGTGGAGTTATCTTGCCTCACTGCAACCTCCATCTCAGGTTCAAGCGGTTCTCCTGCCTCAGCCTCCCTAGTAGCTAGGATTACAGGTGTGCACCACCACACCCAGCTGATTTTTTTGTGTGTATTTTTAGGAGAGACGGAGTTTACCATTTTGACCAGGCTGGTCTCAAACACCTGACCTCAAGTGATCCGCCTGCCTCAGCCTCCCAAAGTGTTGGGATTATAGGTGTAAGCCACCATGTTCACCCTCTAATTTGGGTTTTAAATGCATATTGCTCATCAATACACTGTATGTATTTACCTTATAGATCTATGCTAAACAGATTTAATGTACAGTTTATATAAATTTACTCAAAGAAAAAGGTTCACAGTAAGGTGTTAATGTAAGATATAATTGTATAAAATACAAAAACTCTGCTGCACATATTTATAATCAAATCTACTACATGTATCATTTCTAAGTGCTCATATTTATGATAGTTAAATTTTGTTTTGTGGTTGAGAGCCTATTTAAGGAACAGAAAACCAAACATCGCATGTTCTCATTTATAAGTGGCAACTGATTGATGAGAACACATGGACTCATTGTCCGGAGCAACACATATTGGGCACCTGTGGGGGCTTGAAAGAAGAAACAGCATTGGAAAGAATAGCTAATGAATTCTGGGCTTAATACCTGGGTGATCAGATGATCTGTGCTGTAAACCACCATGGCACACGTTTACCTGTGTAACAAACCTGCACATCCTGCATATGTAACCCTGAACTTAAAATAAAAGTTAAAAAAAATAAATAAAACTCATTTTGCTGAAGAGTAATTTTTTAAAAGTCAGTTTAAGGTCCATGGTTTTTATAAAAGAAAATTTCCCAAGAGCAGAACAGGGGTTAGGAAAGTAACACATTACAATAGGTAATGGGGAAAACAAAATATACAGATGGATAAGAGCCTATACAAAATTCATCTGTAATTTAAAGAGTATCAGAGAAAAGCTAATGACCATCAAGCACCAAATGCAAAACTTCATGAAGAGCTATTTAATTTCAAATCTAACAATGGAAGTTTCTTTGGAAAAATATGATGATGATGTAGGCGTAAGAGGTAGGCCAGGCTTTTCCTTGGGTACACAACAACAACTCTTTGCTTCTTTTTTGTGCTGTGGAAAGATTATGTGAGGGTATGTATTGGCTTCTCATTTTCCCTCATACCTATTCTTCCTCAATTTATTGACTTCCTTTTACTGTGATGTGAGGAAGACATTTTAAACTAAATGATCATGAGATTTCACATCCACTAAAGGCAAACTGGTAGCCAAAACAAAGGAAACCAGAGCAGGTTTCGAATGGGACCATTTGAAAATGCTGGTTCCAACCTCCTTGCAAATTTTCAACATTTTCCAGCATAGGCAGTTAGGCAGACTATGTTTCTGCAGAGCCATAGTAAATATAGGACCTTATGTGAAGGTGTTCTGAAGTGTCATGATATACGTTCATCCTCAGCCACCATCATCCACGGTTTTTCTGGTCCTGTCCATTCTTGGTTTCCAATGTTAGTTTATGATCTTGGTTGGTTGTTTATTAACTGTGGCTGTATACTCAAGATTTACTATGACTGTTTTTCTTTTTACAGTTACTCTCTTTAGTATCTTATTAACTACTATGCATTTAATACTGCCTTTATATTTAATTTCCCAAGTCTTTCTATTTATATCTGAATTTTCTACTCTGTCTTGTCTATAAGACATGTGCACTTGGATGTTGTGGCACATGTAGGTGCCTGCCCACCACTACCTGCTCTAAGACAGTGCTGGAATACAGGTCCCATACGTCCCTATGGCTTCCTAAATTCCTTTCACAGCAGGCCAGGAGTGCTGAAAAGCCAGCACCCAGCTGCGACCCTCAACAGTAAAGGCAGGGAAATTAGTGGATAAATCCATCAACTTCCTTATCCCTCTCTGGGATGATTCTGCAACATGCTCTACACAGTCTCTCAAGATTCCTCAGCAGGACTGAGCCCCAATTGTCCACAGCAGTAATCTGCTAATTGAGGCACCCATTTTTTGGTGTTGTTGCCTTCCCTATGTCATTTCTCCACTCTCTCCTGATGCTTTCTAGGATCATCTCTCAAATAAATTATTTATGCTCAATTTCTTAAGAACTGCTTTGGGATGCAAGAAAGAAGGTACAGCTAAGACAGAGGTCCTATTAAAAATTAAAGTATGTTAAAAATTACGATCTCTCAAAATCAACTCTTCAACTTCTTTTATTATGGGCTGTCTCACCACCTTCTCTCAAGGGCTGAGCACTACAAAGTATGAGGGTTTTAGATACAGACTTCAGTTTAGCTCCCAGTTCATGGTGTTATTCATGTGACTAATTTATCTCTTCTGTTTCTGTATGTTTAGACACACACGTGCACGCACACACACACATACATACACATACACACGCACACGTAGGGTAATAATACTTTCCAAGGCTGTTGTAAGCATCAAATAAAAGAAAGCATGCAAGCTGAGTACAGTGGCTCATGCCTGTAATCTCAGCACTTTGGGAGGCAGGCCAAGGCGGGCAGATCACCCGAGGTCAGGAGTTCAAGACCAGCCTGGCCAACATGGTAAAACCCCATCTCCACTAAAAATACAAAAATTAGCAGGGTGTGGTGGCAGGTGCCTGTAATCCCAGCTACTTGGGTGGCTGAGGCAGGAGAATCGCTTGAACCCAGGAGGCGGAAGTTGCAGTGAGCCAAGATTGCACCATTGCACTCCAGCCTGGGTGACAGAGCAAGACTCCGTCTCAGGAAAAAAAAAAAAAAAGAGCAAAACAAAAACTCCCAAAAAACAAAAGAAACCATGCAAAACATCTTTTACTTTATCTTCATTCCATTATAATATGGTTATTTCAAATTTAGTAAACAAGCTATAACTTTCTCCTGTGGGTTTTATTCCATTAATAATTGCCTTGAACCAACATGGAATACAAGAGTGAAAATCACAAATGATGATATAGGTATTTTCAGATATCAATACAAATTAATTAAAAGTCAAACTTTCTCATAAGCTTGGTGTGAAAAGAACTTGTTTACTGAAGTATGTGGAATTTTTTGTTTCATTAGACATCTATATATAGAGATCATAAAAACCATAAATAATATTCTTGTGATCTGGTATGAGGTAGAGCACACAATAGATAATTCATGATATTGACTACAAAGCTATCATGAAAATGGCTTATTTGTGAAACAATCTAAGGCAGAAATAGCATTCAGTACATCAAGGGGAAAGCGATGGAAGATGAGTTCAGTAAATAATTATATTATTTATAGGCACTAGAGTATTAAAAGTAAAACATTAATGACTGCATTTTCTTCTCTATAGAATCCTATGGATTATAATTAGTATTGATATTGAATTTGTTGTTTGAATTTTTCGTACTGACTTTTCATTTCTGAAAACTCACTTCTTTTGTATTTCCATCTTCATACCACATTCCTCCCCTTCCTAAAATTTGCTTATTTTCTTCAATATGATTTAGGGCTCAATAAGATTTTCTGTTGACTGCATTCATGCTTAATTATAAATCATGTCTTTGGCAGTTGTTTCTAAATTAAAAATTCAATAACTGTCTATAATGAATCAAAAGTAGCTGGTAGGATCACAGTCTAAATAATGAGTCTGCAGAGATTCACAACATTATTAGTACATGATTAATCAGTACATAATGCAAACCAGTTCAGACTCGACTTTTATGTCATGCTGTCTTACATTAAAGCCCTGTGGCACTGTTTCAGATCAGTTAAGAGTTTTGCTTTATATGATAGTACATTGTTAAATCTGCCATCTGGCCCAACAGCTGATGTGGCTCACACAACCCTGAAGAGGCCCCAAGGGTTTACTCCTGGGAAAAATTTGGTCTACTGTGTGGTGTCGTGATTACCAGTTCATAGCTTTTTTATATCTTTGAAAAGATTTGCAGAAAGACCTCCACACTGGAAAAATTCTAAATTGAAAATAATTTGCCAGAAAAGAATTATCTTACCTGAGGACCAGGCTGACCCTGAAATTAAAAAGAAGAAGAAAAAGAAAAACAATTACAAAATTGTATCCTAAGTGAACATTTTCACTACCAAAACTGAAACTAGTTCTGGAAATATTTACAAATATTTCTGAAGATAATACCCTAACTACTGATAAATATCACTTGTGGCTCTAAAAAAATCATATCACATCCTACTAGTTTTACTTTATGCGATTTATCTAAAATCTGATATTATAGTCTATTTAACTCCAAAATGACTCCAGGGTTTTGGCATGCTCTAAAATTTAATAGGAAAAAGAGAAGGTAAAAGGAATACCATACCTAGTATTATCGTGATGAAGGGGTTACTTAAAGGAAGAGTCTTCCAGGACAGGCTATGAGCCCAAACTATGAGCTCATAGCACAGACTGTGAGCTACATATTCAAACATGACAGAGTTACATTTAAAAAAAATAAATGCAGATACTTTAGTGTTAGAGCTCATCAAGTCTTTTAATTTCTCATTATTTCAATAACATTTTAAGTTAATTTAAAAAATAAACCTTTATCTTTTACTTTGCATAACTGAGCCTAAGGACATTTTAAAAGGATATGAGAGGTCTTTGGATCATGCATCCTAACTCTTCATACAGTCAATAGATTACGTGACCTCTGTCCAATCTAATTTATTTTAAATGTCATTTTCTTGTTTAAGCTGATCAAAAATTTCAAAGCAGTATAACTGTAAATGCCTCTAGCTAAAGATCAATCACCTGTGAATAAAAGTATGGATTACATATCACCTTCTTATAATCTCCAACTGGATTTTGTATCAGATGAGATTAAAGAAAATGTTCACACTGAGTTAAGAAATCTTAAAAAGTAAATAGATAATGTGCAGTCTCATTGTCTCAGCTGTGTGGCACCAAGTATCACACAGAAAAGTGTGGAGCTAATACAGTTCCCAGAGAAGGCCCGGGAACTGTCTCTCTTAGCCTCTCTCCAGGATTGCAATTTCCTAAGGTACTTGTTCTCTAACTCACTGGGTATAGAACAGATGATTTCCAAGAACTCTGCCTGAAAATGTAGCTGGCAGGTCAAACTAGGAAGGAGAGCCAAACCAAGTCACTGCAGATGTTACTCTCCCCAATCCTCTACTCTCCAGTGGTGGAAAGAGAGAGAAAGAGAATAACATTTATTAATTCCTTACCAAGTACCAGGCACTTTTGGATATGCTATTCCATTTATTCCTCATAAGTACCCTGAATTTTTCAGATGGAGAAACTGAGGCTCAGAGAAATAAGCTAAAGGCTACAACTTATACAAATGTATAGAAAAGCCAGAGTTTAAATCCAAATCTGATTACAAGGTTTATGCATTTTCCACCAGGTCATTCTGCCTTTCAGCCTAGAAGTTTAAGCTGACAGTTATATACAGACTTGTTCAGATCAACTATGGTACAAGAGCATTCTTCAAGTGGGTAACACTCTAAACTTCCCAGCCACTCCAGGGCTGCCACAGCATGAATCTTGGCTTCCAGAAGCATACCTAGGACCAGTAGGCACTCCTACCTGCAACTGATACATATACAGAAGCCAGTTCAGCAAAGCTTCTTGAGGGTAATAGCTCTAAAATCAGCACTAAACATGTAACTATGGATCTTTCCAGATCCATGTACTGGGTGAAATTACAAACATGTGGTCACTCTTGTGCACTCTTCCCCTGCCCTGTCCCCCACCAACTCCCCTCAGCTCTAAGCTTTTGGTCTTTCTGATGTTTTGAACTAATGCAAACTCAGAAATGTGAACATGTGGCCAGGCGTGGTGGCTCATGGCTGTAATCGCAGCACTTTGGGAGGCCGAGGTGGTTGGGTCACTTGAGGTCAGGGGTTTGAGACGAGCCTGGAAAACATGGTGAAACCCTGTCTCTACTAAAAATACAAAAATTAGCTGGGCGTGGTAGCACGCACCTGTACTTCCACCTACTCTGGAGGCTGAGGTGAGAGAATCACTCAAGCCTGGGGGGCAGAGGTTGTAGTGAGCTGAGATTGTGCCACTGTACTCCAGTCTGGATTATAGAGTGACATTTTGTCTCCAAAAAAAAAAAAAGCATGAACATGAATATTTTATAGAATCCCAGAATATATTACATCTCTTATATGTGTTATGTGAAACTTAAAATGCAGGATTCTGTAAAACCAGGAAGAATTTCTTCAAACGAAAATTTGTTTAGTATAGTGATATTTTCAGACTCCTGTGGTTGTTCTACAAGTGACAGACTTTTCCTGTCCATCTTTAATATGTCGCATTCCTGCCATTACATTGACCAAATGATGTGGCACGATGTGTGCATACACTTATATGCTATTATATAAAATATATATTGCATTATGGATTTCATCTTAGTGATAGAACAAACAGCCATAAATGACTGTTTACTACTAAAAACTGACATCGATATAGGCATTGGAAAGTTTATAGCACTAAAGGAACTCAGATTACTCTAATGTGTAATACGAATTTCAGGGATGTATGGTGTGTGTGTTGGGGGAGGGAACATGAAAAGGAGAGAAAAGAGGAAGTGGTTGATAGAGAAGCTTCCCACAGAAACAAAGCATACAATGTAACAAATTCAGTAACTCTGATCTAAAACTTGGAATACACAACACAGGCCTTACCACTCTTCTAGGAGATTCCAGGACTGCCTACGCCAGGTCCTCTCACTCACTAGGATGTAACAATCTATTCACTAGCAGACACCTAAAATACCTGCAAAAAGACAATCTGACAGCGCACGTCTTGCAGTCATCATAATAGAGCCATCTGGCAAAACCAGGGCCATGATCAGAGGGGAGGTTTCTGGGGATATGGTAATGGTATCTGCTCTGAGCAGGAGCCGTGGAATAGAGGGAGAGCAGGAGAGTGCCTCAGAAACTTCGTAGTGACTGACAGCATGTGGTGATAAAGACTGCCCCAGACTAATCAAAAAGAAACACCTCAGAATTTCCTTAAGCTGCTTCTGAGTAGTTTGATTAATACAAATATTTTCATTCATTACTGACTATTTTTCTAGTTAATTGTAATTTAAAGGTAGTGACCACTATTGATAATTAACTGGGAAGGTTAACTTTCTCTAAAGGACACCCTGAATGAGTAGTTATAAATTACGATTTATAATTTATAACTACTGTAAGTTGCCTTTTTAAAAACAGAATTCCTGAAAAGATCGTTTTTCCCGAGCAAATCACCAAAATGCTTCATAAATAAAAACCTGAATCTATTAAACGCAAAAGCCATGCCAAGTGAAACAGTTAAGTCACAGACATACTGAAGTCAGGAACATACATGAGAAAGTGGAGAATACTGAGTGCTCCGGGTCACTGACTCACTGTATATCAACAGTTAAATGCAATGCTCTCAGGGCAACTTAGGTACCAGCAAAAAGAAGAAGAAACAGCAGGAGGAGCTGATCTTAAAAACTGGTAATGAGAACAGCAAAGTGGAAAACAACCAGCCAGTAGCTGATGTTTTACAGGAAAGTATTCAAAGGAGGTTGAAAGTTTGGGGATGCAAGTAAGCCACAATGGAACATGATAAACGAGATGACCTGTCACAGAAGTATGCATTACTTTAGGCAACTAAAGAGCAATATTAACTATTCTTTTTTAGACTGTTGTTGATGGCAGCAGCGGGCCATCTGGAGTGGCTGCTGTGAAGATGCTGGCTGCAGCAGAGGAGGTGCAGCCAGGACTGTGTGCTCCATGAAGCCAGCGGGGGCAGGAACAGGCAGGATCACTGCCCCCTACTGAGTTGGTGGGACGGGTGCCCTGCAGTTCTGGGGGCAGCTGCAGCTGCCCAGTCATGGCTCCAGACCCTGGCATTACCTGCATTTAGGGAACCTGGGAAGCCCCTCCTGCCCCTGTAGACTTAGAAGTGCCTGCTCCCACTCTCTGGCCTCTCCCCACTTCCAGTGCCTGCTCCAGGGTGGAGCAAAGTTGTGGCTGAGCCCAGACACTGTCACAACCAAGCTGAGTGTCTGCATGATCAGGGCGGTGCTGATATAGCAGCCCCCCACTGCCTCAGCCACCTCCAGACTTTAAGTGCCAATGAGAACAGAATGGAGGCCAGTGGGGCTAAGGGCAGCGCAGTGCAGGCCTGCAGGTGCCCCTTGGCATGAACAGCCAAGGTGCCATGGAAGACATGTTGATGATGGTGCGAGGCAGATAGGTTCCTAGGCAGAAAGGGGTGGGTCCCTGGTGAAACCCCTCCTTCAAGCCAAGAAAGGCCTGAAGCCTGGGGACCAGACTGCCAGTTCCGGGTCCAGGCCTGCCCATGGCTGCCCATGGATTAATCAGCACACACTTTCTTCCTTCTGAAGCCCATAAAAACCCCAGACTCAGACGGACTCACACGGACATGGGGACTACCACCTGCAGAAAGGAGCCACCACTCTGGGTCTCCTCTCTGCTGAGAGCTGGACACTCATCAGGATGACCTGCCTGCAGAAAGGAGCTACCCACTTTGGGTCTCCTGAGAGCTGTTCTGTTGCTTAATAAGTCTCCTTTCTGTCCTGCTCATCCTCCAGTTGTCCATGTACCTCATTCTTCCTGAATGTGGGAAAAGAACTCGAGACCCACCAAATGGCAAGACTGAAAGAGCTGTAACACAGAGTTTAAACACCTGCCCCTCACTCGCCATGCTGCGAGCATCAGGAAAAAAAGAAGAGCAGTGGCCCTTCAGGGAGCCCAGACCTAGGGCCTCCCTGAGCCAGGGCTGTGACTCCCTCTTTGGGGCTTTGTGGTTTCCGGTGTCTCCAAGTTTCTGGGTGCCACCACATTCCCCTTGCCCAGACGTGGGTGCCCGCAGCAGAAGCCACTTGCAGTGCATCTTATCCAGCCACAGGCTTGCATGGAGCTGGCACCTGTGACAGCACCTGCAGCTGCCCGCCCCACTGCAGCAGCCAGTGCACCTGGCTGTGTGCAGTGGCTGGACCCTGCACTCATTCACACACCCTTCACGATTTGGTGTCTGGCTCACCCTTGGCATGTGTAGGACCCAGGCCGGTAGCACAAGCCAAGCACAGCCTGCCAGGCCAAATGGGCAGAATGAGCCCAGTGGGTCTGAACAAAACTCAAGCAAAGGCGCCACTGGCCACAACAGTTTCCAGCTGGAAAAGTGACACCCAAGGGATCCTGTGACATTGTCACAATTATAGTTGCTAGTAAGTGCTAACACAATTCTCTGAATTGACAAACTCATTTGGATCTCTGACTGAGGCAATTAGTTTCACTACATGGTACTTTTTTTATACATCATAAATCTGTGTCTTTCCTTTTCAGATAGGACAAAGGCTGCTCTCCCATTTAATACACTCACAGATAGGCACAGAAAGGTTGTAGTTTTAAAGTACAATATTATTTTGAAATATTGATTAGGATAACAGATTCACATACATCTTTACTGTGATCAATTTTAAATTCAAAATGTCCATCTACAAAAACTCGAGGAAATACTAGTATTGTTCATGCAACTCTAAAAGGTACTACCTCTGTTTCAAGATAATTAGAAAGAAATTGCCTCAATAACTCAGAAACTCATCATTAAGAAACCCAAGCTTGATTATTACTTTTATTTTAGTATACTCATATTTGGATGTTTTTATTATCTTCAATTGTTGGATTCCTTGCCATCTAAAACAATCATTTGAAATGTTTACTATAATTTCATTATCTTTAAAATTCTCAAATTCACACACTGAGATGTCAAGTTTATTTTTCTTTTCAGGTGAAAGGAAAAGCACCTGTAAAATAAGACCTGTAGTAGGCATCCAGATAAAACTTTAGAACCACCTCAAAAAAACTCTGAGTAGCTGCAGGATTGTTCTGGTGGCAGGAGGTCTTGAGGGCCAATAGCAGTCCTGTCATGGAACCCTCTCCTGGTCCCTGATCCCATCCTCTTTCTTTTATTTTGAGATGGAGTTTTGCTCTTGTTTCCCAGGCTGGAGTGTAATGCTGCAATCTCAGCTCACTGCAACCTCCACCTCCCATGTTCCAGCAATTCTCCTGCCTCAGCCTCCCAAGTAGCTGGGATTATAGGCATGCACCACCACTCCCAGGTAATTTTTTGTATTTAGTAGAGATGGGGTTTCACCATGTTCGTTAGACTGGTCTCAAACTCCTGACCTCAGGTAATCCACCCACCTCGGCCTCCCAAAGTGCTGGGATTATAAGCGTGAGCCACTGTGCCCGGTCCTGTCCTCTCAATGGGACCCTTAGCCTTACAAGAGTTGCAGTTTGACCTACAGTCTGTGCCAGTTAGTGGAACAGATGTATTCTACACTTGTGAATATATTTGCATTTTCTTCTCCAATATCTCAGACCCCAAGCTATAAGGTACATCTGAAACAATTGTTGAACTGCTGAAAGGTGAGCCTATTTTGACTAGCCCAAAGAGGGTAGACAATAATATTTTTAAAGAACCAGTAGAATGGTTACTCTCCTTACATTACAGTGGTATATTTTCAAAATGTAAGTTCTCAATCCAATATTCCAGAAAGTATTCTCTTGGCTTCTGTTCACTGCAGAATAAATGCATCAATGTTGAAAAGGAAGTCTTATTGTATTAGTCCATTTTCACACTGCTATAAAGACATACCCAAGTGTGATGGTTAATTTGGAGTGTCAACTTGACTGGATTGAGGGATACAAAGTATTCATCCTGGCTGTCTCTGTGTGGGTGTTGCCAAAAGAGAGTAACATTTAAGTCAGTGGGCTGGGGAAGGCAGATCCACCCTTAATCCGGTGGATACAATCTAATTAGCTTCCAGTGAACAAAAAGCAGGTAGAAAAACATGAAAAAGAGAAATCGGCCTAGTCTCCTGCACTGGATGCTTCCTGCCCTCAAATATCAGACTCCAAGTTCTTCAGTTTGGGGACTGAGACTGGCTCTCCTTGCTCCTCAGCTTGCAGACAGTGTGACCTTGTGATCATGTAAGTTAATATTTAATAAACTCATATATATATCCTATTAGTTCTGTTCCAGATCCCGATATACCAAGATTGGGTAATTTATAAAGAAAAAAGGTTTAATTAGTTCACAGTTCCACATAGCTTGGGAGGCCTCAGGAAACTTACAATCATGGTAGAAGGTGAAGCAGGCACATCGCACATGGTGGCAGGCAAGAGAGAGTGAGCAAGAGCAGGGAAAACTGCCTCACAAAACCATTGACTCTCATGAGAACTCATTCAGTATCATGAGAACAACACAGGGGAAACTGCCCCCATAATGCAGTTACCTCCCACCTGGTCCCTCCCTTGACATGTGGGGATTATGGGGATTACAACTGGAGATGAGGTTTGGGTGGGGACACACAGCCAAACCATATAATGCACACTCAATGGAATTTTATTCAGATAATAAAGAAAACTGAGGCAGCGAAAGGCCAGAGGAGCCTATGTGTACACCTACCAATACAAAAGAGAAGCATGAAAGTTCCATCTTGAAGAAAAATTACTTTCTAGTTTGATTTGGTCTCCATATCCAATTAACATGAAAATATTATATCAAATTACTTTGTAGATTATGCTCTGTAAGTGTTGCATGGAGTTTTAAAATAGGTTATATATCTGATTCCAACACTTTATTTCATTCAAATTTAGATAAAGCATCAACTAATTTTTAAAAATAATTAATATGCAAATGATATACTAGAGAGAAGCAATTGAAAGCATAAAGCATTATGGATTATGTATATTAATTTTAAAGTGGCTTTGCAAAGACTGCATAATCTCCCAATGTCTACAAGCTGCTCTTGCCTCCAAGGATTCTTATACACTTGACTGAGATAAACATTATTCATAATTTATATTGCCTGTTGTGCTATCCTACAGTATAGATATTAAAAATTCTGCAAGTTAGCTGCAGTCAAATAATATTACTTAAACAATAATCTTTCAATTTAAGGTTTTCTTTTGGAAAACAATTCTCAATGGTTTTAACGCTGGAAAGCTAAAGCCATATTCTACTCCAGAGGAAAATAAGTGGCTCATCTAAAACCTGATGGCTATTTATTTTTAAAAAATTTGAAAGAGACAGAGAGTAAGAATGAGCATGGAGATTATTATGGGGGGTTCAATATAAAAAAAAGATTCAAAACTTGGAAGATTTCTTCCATGATATTTGCTTTTCATAAATATATAATTGTATTTAAAAATCTACTCATGTTTAAACAGGTCAACAAGTTGTCACATTAATTTTAAAATATTATATTTTCTAACACAATACCATATTTATTTTTTCTCTCTTATGACTAACATGTTCATATGTGGAACATAAGTAAAAAATTTTATCACATGCATTTTTGTTATAAAAATTTTACATACAGAACATAAAAAAGATAAAGACTCATTCATTAATTTGCATTATTAAATTTTATTGGATACCTAATATTCTATTGAGGTTTATTCAGATTTTTACTATTATAAATAACGGTTATGTCATTCTATATACAGATGGTCCTCAACTTATGATGGTTCAGTTTACAACTTTTTGACTTCACAATGGTGCAGTCACAATACGCATTCAGTAGAAGTTTTTGAATTTTGCTCTTTTCCCAGGTTAGTGATACCTGGTGCAATACTCTCTTGATGTTGGGCAGCAGCAGCATGCCGCAGCTCCCAGTCAGCCACTCAGTCACATAGGTAAACAACTAATACTCTACTGTGTGCTACATTGCTGGCATGCTTTGGATATTGTGTTTTGTATTTTTGTGTCCTACCATGTCTGCAAAACACTCATCCATCTCCTGTTTCTGGTGAGAAGAAGAGGAAGGCAATTACTCTTAAGATGAAACTCAAGATAACTGCCCAGTATGAAGCCGCAAGCCAGTAATGGACATTGCAAAAGAGTTCGGATTTTCATGATCCACGATATCAACCATCTTAAAGGGTAAGATGTGAATCAGTGAGGCAGTGAAATCGTCAGCATTGGTTAAATCCACTATCATCACAAAGAAAAGAGTTGGGCTGATTGATAATATGGAAAAATTACTTGTCATGTGGATGGAAAACCAGATACAGAGGTGCATACTACTTAGCCTACTGATGATTTAGGCTAGGGTAAGAAGTCTGTTCTATAAGGTCAAAGAGTATACCAATGATCCTACATATATACAAATGTTTATAGCAAGACACGGCGAGTTCCAACACTTCAAAATGCATCATAATTTTCATAATATGAAGATCTGTGGTGAGACAGCAAGTGCCGATATTGAAGGTACCAAAGCTTTTGGGAAGAGCTGCGTAGGGTAAGTGTGGATGAGAAGTGTTTACCAGCACAAATATTTAAAGTCAATGAAATGAGCTTATTCTGAAAGTGTACACCAGAGCATATATACATTCACCAAGAGTCCAATGTCAGGGTCTACGGCATTCAAAGGCTGTGTAACACTGCTTTGGGGTGTTACAGGAAAGGCTTTAATTTGAGGTGGAAATGTTGCTTTGGGGTGGAAGTGTTGCAGGGTTCAAATTAAAGCCTTTCCTAATCTACCACTCAGAGAACCCAAGAGCATTCAAGAATGTGAGCAACCATACACCATAAAGAAAAAGCCTGGATATCAGCATTGTTTGAAGACTGGTTTTTGAACTGTTTTATTCCACAGGCAAGAGAATATTGTAGGAAAAACAACATTCCATTCAAGATTCTTCTAATCTTAGACAATGCTCCAGGGCTTCCACAGAATATCGGTGACATGCATCTTGATGTAAATGTTGTGAATCTGCTGCTGAACACAAATGCTTTCATTCAACCCATGCACCAAGGCACAAGAGCTGCGTTCAAAGCACATTGATACGCCAGACGTTTGCGCAGGCTGTTGGAGTGACTAAATCTGGCTGCATTCTTAATTCTATCCAGAACATCGCTGCAACAAGGGAAGAAGTCACACGGCAATGCATGAATGGCATTTTGAAGAAAGTTTTGAAGACATATGTGAACACATTCAAAGGCTTTAACAAAGATTCTGCTGTTGATGAAAGAGTAACAAGATACTAGTGCTTAGAAAATCACTAGAATTGGACATTGATAAAGAGAAAATTTATGAGCTTGTTGGCATTGAGGCTGAAGAACTTTCCAACAAGGAGCTGACTGAACTGGAGGAAGAAAGAAGTAAAGAAGTTGAGGCAGAGAAAGCAGAAGTGATGTCCAAGGCACCAAGAAAGTTCACAGCAAAGAAACTGGCAGAAATATTTGCTACTACTATTAGCAATGGCTTTTGGAAGTCAGAGAAACAGCTGTCAATTACAGGAGATTCACAAGTGCTGATGGCAGATACAGGATGCTCTTGTTTGCGATAAAGAGAAATATATGATGAAAAGAAGAAATAAACCATATCGTCAAAAATTGCTATCTTCTGGAAGAACACTGTGCCTGCTAAACCATCAACAAGTGTCAATGCCCTTCTACCCGCTATTCTCAAGCCTCTCAGAAGAAAGAGAGATTGATAACCCTGTTGCTGCAGCATCTCCATCACCCAGCAATTATTTTTAGTTCAATGCTTCAAACGTTCTTCACCAGCAGGCATTCTTCTGTGTATGTTACTTCATGGTGAGTACCTATACAACCATCCTGTTTTTCACTTTCAGTATGGTATTCAATAAATTACATGAGATAGCCAACACTTTATTATAAAATAGGCTTTGCATTAGATGATTTTACCCTACTGTAGGCTAATGTAAGCGTTCTGAGAAGATTTAAAGTAGGCTAGGCTAAACTATGATGGGCAGTAGGTTAGGTGTATTAAATGCATTTTCTACTTACAACATTTTCAACTTACTCTGGGTTTATTGGGACATAACCCCAACATAAATTGAGGAGCATCTGTAAATATCTGACTATATTTCTGATTGTTTCTTTATAACACTAAAAATGCAGTGTTATTCCAATTATTAAGTTTATATATATTTACATATTATGTTTATTTATATTGTAGTATACAAAACATAGGTTATATATTTTCTAGGATATAATTTTTGCATATATACATATTTATTCAGACATAGTTAGAAATCAATCTAAAGAAAGAAAGAGAAGGAAAAGAAAGAGATGAAG
Organism: Piliocolobus tephrosceles; assembly: GCF_002776525.5. Lineage (NCBI taxonomy): Eukaryota > Metazoa > Chordata > Mammalia > Primates > Cercopithecidae > Piliocolobus > Piliocolobus tephrosceles. Next base: position 88,894,416 of record NC_045436.1, read on the forward strand.
AGGGAGAGAGGAAGAAAGAAAACATGTACAAAAATAGTGGTTACCTATGGATGATAGGATTATAAGTAAACATTTTAATTATTTTAGTTTTTAATGCTTCTCTAAATTTTACTAGCCCCATCTCTTGATTACAAAAATATATTGTCACATGATAACTAATTAACTGCAGAAAACTTTTAAACTCGTAAGTTGTGGGCCGGGCGCGGTGGCTCAAGCCTGTAATCCCAGCACTTTGGGAGGCCGAGACGGGTGGATCACGAGGTCAGGAGATTGAGACCATCCTGGCTAACACGGTGAAACCCCGTCTCTACTAAAAAAAAAATACAAAAGACTAGCCGGGCGAGGTGGCGGGCGCCTGTAGTCCCAGCTACTCGGGAGGCTGAGGCAGGAGAATGGCGTAAACCCGGAAGGCGGAGCTTGCAGTGAGCTGAGATCCGGCCACTGCACTCCAGCCTGGGCGACAGAGCGAGACACTGTCTCAAAAAAAAAAAAAAAAATTTCCGTATTAGTCATTTACTCAAAGATCTAGGTCAATGATTTTGAATTTCAGTTTCTAACTTTCTCCCAATTCAGGGTGTTTTTAATTACTTGGAAGAATGTTGCAAAATGCTTAAGATATGCTCTCAAAAATTCAGTAAGTAAGGGTTTTAAATGTACCTTTCTGTATGCCACATATCACTTGAAAGTAGGAGTAGATAAAGGGGCAGGAGAGTTATACAGTTAAATACCAACGAGAACAGGTCATGGCTCCACATCAACTGGGGATCCCTGCCAGGCATAGAGTTCCTTGGATCCTTTGCTGTTTTGCAAACCAAAATATATGGGTTGTAATTTAACTGCATTATGTTACGGAGTTGTATAAATAACTTACACTTTTGACTATAAATGTTTGTCAAGTGTCTAAAACATCATGCTTATCCAAGCCTTTTCACCAGCCAGTATGGAATCAGGATTGGTAATCAAGGTGTAAGTAAGTGATCAGTTTTATAGACATGTTTAGTAGGATACAATAAACAAATATGGAATACTTCTGAAAAGAGACCTGCTCAGCTTCCATTGCTTTAAAAACACATACCCAGGCAATTTTTACTGCCCTACCAATTTTTATTACACTGTATATATTGAGTAATTTGGTTTCTGCTATGTTTAATAACATTCTTAATGTGTGCTATTTTGATTGCTCCAGATAAATACTGGAAGCCAATTTATAAACATCTTTCAGTCTGATTAAATTTATATGTGCCCAATTCTGATTTTCCAAATATTGTGCACAAAGATGGACTTGACAGTGCTCTCAGCAGCTGTCCTAGATGTTCTGCATTAATAAATGCATGCTAGCAGATTTCTAATACCCAGAGAGTCAATTAATCTATAATGCGTGAGTCACATCATCCTTACTGCTTCACTAAGGCAGAATCCTAAAAATGAAGCCTGTTTTAAGATGAGGGAGGAGAGGCTCTGCAAGCTGACAAGCTTATGTTCTTGAGGGACCCAGATGTTTGTGGCTGAATCGTAATAGCTACCACTTACTGACCACTACACAACATGAAGAGCTTTACAAATGACATCTCTCTTTGTTACAATAACCCTGCAAATTAGGGGTCATTTCTACCATTTTGCAGTTGAACAAACCAAGTTTCAGAAAGGTTAAGTAACGTTTCCTTAGTCAAACAGCTTCTAAAAAGGAAGTTCAAACTATGAACATGGGTTTATTTGACTTGGACCCTTTTGAGCTCTCACTTGTGTCATGCTGGTTGCCCATGGGCTTGGGCGAGATTAGCCAGAGAAAGAAAGTAGCAGTGATTCTTAGCCCTCTTAGGAACTGGATAAAAGCTACAGCTGCCGTAGTTAGAAATATCCACATATAAAACACTTTGTGCGCGCACACACACACACACAGACTCTTAAGTTAGTTAGTGGATGCTCTAGGAAATAATTCACCTGGGTTCAGAACCCCTGACTAGGGGTAATGTAATGTAAACATTTCAGGAGCAGGCAAGGAAAAGTGTTCCAAAATGGAAACTGAGGATGAAAAAACCCTAAAAACAATGGCAACAAAAGTAGAGTTACAGAAATCAAGATTGGAAAGAATTTCAAGAAGGGAAATTGATTAAAACGAGTCCATTGCATTTAACAAGTAGAAAGTTGGAATTTGTACTGTAATTGATTGAGCAGTGAGGCGAGCAAATTAAGACAAGAATAAGCTCCATAGATGGCAAGCAGGTGTTATATGAAGTGTCAACTCTGGTTATTAACAACTGCCTGGAATAACATATTTAGAAAGTTTGGAGGCCAGTTATAGACTTTGGAAAAGGGTGTGGGATTGATAGGGAATGTCTACAGACAGCAATAATGGAAAACATGTGTGCCGACGATTTGCTAGCCTGAATAGACAGCTCTTTTTAGTAACTGTGCATGAAGAGAAGAAAAGAAATAGGAGAGTAGCTAAAAGGTATATAGGGTTAAGGAAAAGTTTTCTTGCTTGTTTTTGTGATAAGGTGAGAGGTACTTGAAAATGTTTACAAATGGACAGGACATAGAGAAAAGAAATGGTTTGCAGAGCAGTATCAGCATGCAACAGAACACAAAAGGAAGTGGAGTCAGAGAAGAATGCAGAGAAAAAACACCATCTTGTATAAGATGAGAAGAAAGAGAGAATAAATACAGATCAATTTGCTGTACAGAGGCAGAAAATGGACATATTCCATTCCTTAAATCTCAGAGGACTCTGAAATAGAAGTCTGCTAGGGATGGGGCAGGTGTGAGAGGAATAAAATTGATTATTTATTCATTCGCATAATATTTATTGAGCACCTACAGTGTGCAGGCATTCTTCGGGTACTAGGAATATACTAAATATGGTAGCTGAAACAAAGCCCCGCTATCACTTTTGTGGGGGAAGCAGGCTTTAAGAGAATGTTTATGAATAACGTGGTAGCGATAAGGACTCAGCAGGAAAGCACATGAGGACAAGAAGGCTAGAGAACAACTCAATGGGAGGGTGCTATTTTACAGGGTAGTCATGGGAGGCCTTGAACGGAAAAAAGCAGGAAAAACAAACAGCAAGTGGTAATGCTCTGTAAGATGGAGATATGCTTAGTGTGTCCAGCAACTGACAGTGTGTCTGGACTAGAGTGAGTGACGAAAAAGAGTAAGGAGTAAACTTACAGAGAGGGAGGGAGCAGATTAGACAGGACTTTGCAGGTCATGATAAGAACTTGTCTGGATGAAATAGGAGGTCATGGCAAGGAGGTTCTGCACAGAGAAAGGGCACAATCTGAATTATATTTGAAAAGGATCATGTCCATTATGAGGAAAAGGCAGTAGAAAGGCAGGGGTATATACAAGGAGAGATGTCAGGGGGCTTTTGTAACATTCTAAGTGAAAGATAAAGGATGGGATGGGCCAGGGTAATAGCAACCAAGGAGGTAAAAAGTGGTCAGTTTCTGGTGCAAGACTTGCAGATAGATTGAACGTGGGGTGTGAGAAAAAATAGGAGTGACAAATGATTCGAAAGGTTGACCAGAGCAATTAGAGCAGTGGAGTTGCTCTTTAGTGATGTGTGGAAGATTTAGAAGAGGAGCAGCTTTGGAGAGTAAGGGTGGAATTCCAGCATTTGATTTTGAACATGTTAAGTTTGACATTTCTAGGAGATATCCGTGTGCAAACATTGAATAGATAGTTGGATATACAAGTCCAAAATTCAGAGAGTTCAGACTGGAGATACACATTTGGGAGACCTTTGACATATAGATAATAGTTAAAGCCATGAGATTATATGAGATCGCCTAATGAGGCAATGTAAATAAGGAAGAAAAAAGGTCTAAGTTCTGAGCCATCAGGCATTTCAAAATTCATTTATTCATTCATTCATTCGTTTATTGAGACAGGGTCTCGCTTTGTCACCCAGACCAGAGTGCAGTGGTGCAATCAGAGCTCACTGCAGTCTCACACTCCTCCCAGGTCAGTCTCCCCAGTAGCTAGGACTACAGCCATGTACCAACATACTCAGCTAATTTTCTATTTTTTTGTAGACAGGTTCTTGCTATGCTTCCCAGGCTGGTCTAGAACTCCTGGGCTCAAGCAATCCTCCTGTCTTGGCCTCCCAGTGTGCTGGGATTACAAGCATGAGCCACCATGCCCTGCCCATTCCAACATGTAGAAACCATGAAGAAGAAAAAGGGGCCAGGCCTGGTGGCTCATGTCTGTAATTCCAGCATTTTGGGAGGCAAAGGTGGGTGGATCACAAGGTCAAGTGATCGAGACCATTCCGGCCAACAGGGTGAAACCCCATCTCTACTAAAAATACAAAAATTAGCTGGGCATGGAGGCGCACGCCTGTAGTTCCAGCTGCTTGGGAGGCTGAGGCAGGAGAATCACTTGAACCAAGGAGGCAGAGGTTGCAGGGGGCCGAGACTGTACCACAGCTCTCCAGCCTGGCAACAGAGCAAGACTCCATCAGAAAGAAGGGAAGGGAAGAGGAGGGGAGGGGAGGGGAGGGGAGGCAAGGGGGAGGAAGGAAGAAAGAAAGAAAGGGGACTAGCTAGGAGATAAACAAGGAACGTATCTCAAGAAGAGACCAATTCACTGTGTCGAATGTGGTCCAACAAAGTTGGAACTGAATTCTGACCACTAAATTTGTCATAGTAAAGGTAACTAGTGTACTTAAGAAGAATGTTTTCAGCACAGTGGTATCGATGGAGGCCATGTTAGATTAGAGAGAGTGGGAAAACAATATTTGATGAGTGTGGGCAACTCTTTGCAGAGTTGCATTGTAAAAGGGAGTGGGAGCCATAAGAAATGGAACAGCATCTGGGAAACATATGGGGTCAGGGAAGTTTCTTTTTAAGGACAAAAGATATTATGGCATAATTCTATGCTAATGAAATTATCCAGAAGAGAGGAAAAATCAATGACACAAGAGGGAGGCAATTCCTAAGTTTTAAATTGCACACCATTCTGAGTAGCAGGATGAAATCTCATGCCATCCCACTCCATCCCGCCCAATACATGAATCACCTCTTTGTCTAATGTAACTATGCTGTATACACCACCTGCAGAAGGTCAATAGTAGCCTAATGCTATGTCAACAATGCCTACACCATTCACCTCACTTCCTCTCACCATGTAGGCATTCTGTCATCTCACATCATTACAGGAAGAGCAAGTACAGCACAATAAAATATGTTGAGAGACCACATTTATACAACTTTTATGGTAGTATGTAGTTACAATTGTCTATTTTATTATTGTTGTTAATCTCTTACTTTGGCTAATTTATAAGTTAGACTTTATATAGGTGTGTGTGTAGTATGTGTGTATACATATTTATAGGAAGAAACATAGTATGTATAGGATTTGGTGCTATCTGCAGTTTGAGGCATCCACTGAGGGTCCTGGAACATATCCCCTTGGACAAGAAGGAACTACTATGTAAAAATAATATAGATAATATTGTCTATATTTATTCAATAAGAACTTAAAAACTCAGATATACAGAGTACTCATACAAATTTGTAATTTCCTGTCTACAATAATCTTAATTTCCTTATAATTCTTAGACATTATTGTCTTTATATATTATTCATGATGAGCTATTACAGAATTTATTCTGAAAACAGGAAATCAGAGGCATCCAGGCACCTCATAGATAAAGAACCTACATCTACTCCCTGCTTTAAATATTTTCCTTGCACAGCTGATACCTGCTATGGACATTAATACACCCTTTCTCCATATCTCCTGCTCCTCAGAGTTCGGATGCTCTATCCTTTACTTCCTCAGGATGAAAATAGATGGTCAAGCCTCATGAACAGGTCAGTTGAGACACAAGCAGCAGAAGGCAGGTCAGAGTATCACATCCCTCCAGAGAGGTGGTGCCTGGGTCATCATTTCCCAGAAGGCAACAAGATAGATAGGCTATGAAAGAAATAGCAACAGAAGGAAGAAGCTGCTGCCAGACTCCCCACCCCTCTGGTCTTTAGAATTCATGAATCCCCACACCTGAACTATAAGAGAGGCAGCTACCCCATCATTCCCATCCTACACTCCACCATTGGGCACACTTTGCCTCAGCACTGGCCACACAGTTCAAGTGGAATAGCCTGTAGTGCATCTGCAGAGAAGACAGGCAGGGTCAAGGAATGAGCTGGGCTTTGGGTGATAGGTCTAGGAGGAGGAAGGGAACCATCAAAGACCCACACCACGAACTCAGTAGTTGTGAAGACAAAAGAGGATTATGTCTGTGAAAGACCCTTGAATAAGTGGCTAATGTAGTGAATTACCAATGTTGCAAAGACTCTGCCAAGATTCATGTAGACTCTCTGGTCTGTATGGGAGTTTTGAGGTAGGTCAAAGGCCTGTGTAGTCATTCTTCTTCACATCAACATGGACATATTAAAGTCAGGCTTCCATGTGTACCACAGTGCAATGCCTGTTAAAATTTTTTAAAAGGGTAAAACTTCATTGTGTTGTTGTGTTGTTGTTGTTGTTGTTTTGCGTCTCGCTCTGTCACCCGAGCTGGAGTGCAGTGGCGCCATCACAGCTCACTGTAACCTCCATCTCCTTGGCTCAAGTGATCCTCCCACCTCAGCCTCCTGAGTAGCTGGGTTCACACGCCTGGCTAATGTTTTGTATTTGTTTGTAGAGACAGAGTTTCGCCATATTGCCGAGGCTGGTCTTGAACTGGGCTCAAGTGATCCATCTGCCTCAGCCTCCCAAAGTATTGGGACTATAGGGATGAGCCACTGTACCTGGCCAAAACTCCATTTTATGCAGTGTGTATCAGGATAACTACTATGCAGAACTGTTTTCTTATGCCAAGCAACTTTCAGTAACTATATGCCATATATTACAGTGTTATAATACCTGTCGCCCAGGCTGGAGTGCCAGTGGCGCGATGTCGCCTCACTGCAAGCTCCACCTCCCGGGTTCACACCATTCTCCTGCCTCAGCCTCCCGAGTAGCTGGAACTACAGGCGCCCGCCACCACGCCCGGCTAATTTTGGTTTTGTATTTTTAGTAGAGATGCGGGTTTCACCCTGTTAGCCAGGATGGTTTCCATCTCCTGACCTCGTGATCCGCCCACCTCGGCCTTCCAAAGTGCTGGGATTACAAGTGTGAGCCACCGCGCCCGGACATGTTACCATACTTTAAACAAATAAATGACGGAAATCACCATTCCTACATTTTCTGTAGCAAGACCAAATAAACTTCACCCACCAGGTCACAAAACCTTAAAGATGACAAGAGCTGGGTAAACCGAGTGCTGCTGAAATACCAGAGGGAGAACAATGTCACTTGCAGCACTCAAGCAGTTGCAGCGAGATGTACTGATCACATTTTAAAGCTTTACTTTTACTCCATCAAAGAAAATGACATCTCATTTTGACCAAATCAAGGCATAGTTACACCTGGCAGTAAAAAACCCTTGGCTCCAGCCCCTGTAGAGGCCCTTAGCCCCATGACCTCCCTCCAATTGCTATAAGCTCCTGACTCCTGGCACACTCTTGTTCCTGCTGTACCAACCACCACCTGGTGTGTCCTCCTGCTCATTCACTTCCATGCTCTGAGGCTTTCACCTCTTCCCAAAGCTTTATCTGCTTTCCTATAGCAGATGGGAACTTTTTTTCTTCTAAATATACACAGATCATTGTCTCAATTCTTTTATAACATTACATTCTGCCTTAAAATACAGGTATTCATAGCCTGTCTCTTCTATTAAACTGCATGCTCCTTGAACAGCTAACACTTATAGTGTTGTTACAATATGTCAGGTACTGTGATGTTGGTTTTGCAGACACCAGTAGGTACCATTATTAGCCCCATTTTACAGCTGTGGAAACTGAGACTAGGAAATGTTGAGTGACTTGTCAAAGATCACACCACTAGTAAGTGGAAATACTGAGACATACATTCGGGTCTGCCAGATTCCTCAGCCTAGGTTTTTAATCATGATGTTACACCACATAGTCCTTCCACAGTGGAAGGCATGTCATAAACATTTGATTTTTTAAAAATTCATTCTTATATGAATTTTGATTCAGCCCACCTTTATTAAGCCAGGCACTGCAGTGATGCGAGAGAAACAAGGAAAAATAAGTCCTAAACTCTTCAACAGGGGAACTTATGGTCACAAGAAACACAAAAAGGTTAGTGCACTTTAAGATTCCCATTCTTTATTCTCATACTTGCCAAGCAATTGGAAAATCTTCTTACAGAGCCTCAAGTTGTGGAAACTAGTTAAAGTCCTCTCTGCTCACTGCAATAAAATGTTTTGTAACGAGAAATCAACTACCTTAATTTATTTTAACAGATAACATTATACAATTAGCGATGCTGAGATTAAATCAGATACTGTAATGTTATAATCAAGAGTATCTGAATACATTTCTTTTCTTTTATAGCATAAATGTTCTCCGTTGAGACAGGAAATGTAGCTTAGCATTTTTAGAGCCACTGGCTAAATTACCTCTATTGATGAGGCTCGGCAGGTTCTTTCTGAACGATTCTAAATAACTGCTGAGGGATGAAAGAAAGTGTTCCATAGGCTGTAGCCACAGCATGCTCGGAGTCTACTGGGGAGACAATAAAGCACTTGCCCCATGCATGAATGGGTCTACGTCCCGCCTGGAGCATGGCTGACTAGCCATCCCTGAAATTGTATAAATGAAAGGAAGTAGGCCAAGGTAGACATTTGTATTAATAATTGGTGTGCACAAAGTAAATTAGGCTATCCCACCAGGTCCTCCATAAAGGATGGAAAGGCAGTATGAACCTTCAGAAATGAAGTCTGCTAAAGCAATCTTTTCAAAGCTTTTGACAAATTGCAAACCTCAGTCATTTATTTTTTCTCATTGAAAGGAAAGCTCAGGGAAAAGTTTCAGTTCAGTTCACACACAACACATGTACAGATTCACATACACACAAAGAATGTATAGGTGTATGAAGCATGAACCAGGACATGAGAGTTATGTAGCACTATCCTTATTCACACAGGTAGTCAAGGGATCTGGTTGTGCCATTAGGCATGGGAGCATTTTTCAGCAATGTCAGAGGGCAGGCGCACGACAGTTCCGGGCTCCTTTAGCTCCTATGTACCGTGCTCCACATGAACAATCCACAGCACAGTGAAATCTGGCCCCCTTGTTTGCACAGTCATGTTGTGATAGCAGGAACAGTGAAAGGCAGTCCCCATCAGATGAGAAAGGTCAAGTAATACAACCAAACTATGGCTCAGATTTTTCACATTTTGAAAGGAAACAAAACATTTGGAACCTCTTTGCTTTTGTGGATCTGGGGAATGGAATTTTAACCTGTCTATTTTTTGGTGTAGAAAATTTCCAGGTTTCTAAATTGTCTTCAACATCTCCCTTTCATGAAGAACACATAGCAGGTAAAGAATAATGAAGAATATTAGCCTATTTATTAATGCTATAAAATCAACTTTTCCTCTAATATTTGCAGGAAAAAGAAGCTAATTTATTTTGACAGTAATATCTTTTACACCAAACATCATTAATCTTATGTCATTACATAATAAATGTTTATTCTTATACTTGCACAAACATTAACAATAATAATTCAAAAGGAATAATAAAATCAAAGTTAATAAATAATGGCAAATTATTTAAATATTTTAATTAAAAAACAGATTCCCAAACTTCCTCTCAATTGACATTTAAATTAAGGTGAAACACAAGCAATTAAAGATTAACAAAGTTTTGAGATTTAACTCAAGTAATTAAAGAATAATATTATAGTACTTAAAGAATAGAAAATAGATTCCCTTGGTAGTGCTATTCCATTCCTTAACCACTCAAATATTTAAATAACAAAAATGTAGTAGTATTGAAACCTGAAAAATATCTTTACCTAAAAGTTCTCATTATACTTAAGAAACTGAAAGCTCCACATACAGAAACACAATGCACATTCTCACTCATCTTGAGTGTCACTCAAGAAACACATTTGATGTGGTTTTTGCCTTGATAATGAGGACACAATAAACTATGAAAAATGTCATTTCTGGAAAATTTGTTGGCTATAGTTCAGCAAGAAATGAATCTTTTTAACAGATATGGTATGATGACTTTGATGAATTGAACTTTTAAATATATGGAGCATTAAAAAAGATATTCCCTTAGAAATGAATTAATTTAGATACAACAACATACAGTATACCATAATTCATTGTGTCCACTTTCATCACTGCAGAGTGGTTCTGTCCATGTGACAAGATCCCTCTTCAAATTCCTATTTGGGCTTCACTTTCAATTCATTAACTTAAAAAAATGAAGACCTAGCTTGGACCCAATCTCTAAGTTTCCTATTAACTCTTATCAATTCTATAAGTTTTATGCACTCTGAAACTTTTCATGGTTTGAAGATAAAAATTTCAGGAAAATATCCTTCTGAAAGATTCTTTTTATCTAGTTAGCAGAAAAGTCTGAGCTACAAGACAGTTCCAACAAGACAAGTCAATAATCTTGGTCAATTTCTATATATGCATCACTTTGAAATTTGTTTAAAAGAAATTAAAAGCTTATAAATGCCAAATATTAAAATGTAACACTCCACTATGGGGCTCTGTATTTGGATGTTTAGACAGGGAGCTGAAATCTTATATAAGGACACATATTCATATTACTGGGATTCATATGATGCCTTGATAGTTAAAGTCAAACAACATTTAGCTAATTTTGGTTATAGTTTAAAAGTAAGAAGTTTGAAGGCCTGTAATGTAGGATACCATTTTTAGTATCCTAAAGGATTTAAAAGCATACCCAGCATAGGGTGAGACAAGGTGAGAACATATAGTAACACAGTAAGTATCCTTTTTCAAGAGATTTATCATCTTGATTTTAGTAGTATGCTACCTGCCATGGCTACTATCAGCCAACAAAGGCACATCTGAAATGATGCTGACTTCCAGTCCCTAAGCAAGAAATCTTCTAATGTAAATCATTGATTAACTGTTACCAAACTCTTCCTAAAATGAATACTTATATTGTCCATGGAGTCTAATTTACTGACAAAATAATAAGTGTATTATAAATCATTGAAAGTATTAAAGTATGTTACATCTTGGTAATTACAGTACTTTAGAGCAATAGTTTGGGCTCCAGGTAGTATAAAGGGAGAGGAGACAGATCAATTTCCAATAATAATTTGTAAGAATAAAAACTTTCTATTTAAATTTACTTTTAACAGAACAGAAACCTAGAAATGACCAGGGTACTTTAGTTATTGGAATTTCTAGATAGTATTGGAAGTTCTAGAAATGAACAGGAATGAATGAAAGTTCCTACTTTTTAAGGATACTTTTTAATGACAAAATAAAAGCTTCTCCTTCTCAATGATGAATAGGAAGAGGTTTCCCAATCCAAATTCATTTGCCTTGTGGTTTTGATTAAAATCTACACATAGGAAACGTCATATTATAGGAAATGTACAATTTTTGTAGTGAATTTCTTATAAATTATGATATTTGTTACAAGATCAAGCAATGTTCCATTTTGTTTAAAATGTTCCAACGATCTAAAATTGCCATCAGTTTGTTTATGCTCTTCAAACTCTCTTCTCCTAAACTCTATTAATATCACCAAACTAAAGATTTTTATGTTATTTGATTTTTATTTTTATTTTTTATGTTTATTTTATTTTTTTGAGACAGAGTCTTGCTCTGTTGCCCAGGCTGGAATGCAGTGGTGTGATCTCAGCTCACTGCAAGCTCCACCTCCCGGGTTCATGCCATTCTCCTGCCTCAGCCTCCCGAGCAGCTGGGACTACAGGCACCCACCACCATGCCCGGCTGATTTTTTGTAGTTTTAGTAGAGACAGGGTTTCACCGTGCTAGCCAGGATGGTCTCGATCTCCTCACTTCATGATCCGCCCACCTCGACCTCCCAAAGTGCTGGGATTACAGGCGTGAGCTACTTCGCCCGGCCCAAACTAAAGATTTAAAAAGGATTTTTTTTTTCCTCTAAACAAGCAAGCTAATGCCTATGGGAAAATAACCTTCTTAACAAATAGAACCCAGGGGATCTACTCAGACAAAGGAATAAATTCTCATCTCTCATGCGACTTTCAAACTGGTAAACAATACAAGAATTCTATAACATTTTCTTTTCAACTCATGCCATATAATGTATAAAGTAAGTTTGTATGTAATGGCAACTCCAGATCAGCTTTCCAGACATGAAGATTCAATGATTAGAGGCTTAACTTTAATATGCAAAGTAGAGCGTTGGGTGGATGTGGAGAGGGCATCAGGATAAATAATCCACATAACTGGAAGTGGAAGTTTAGGTCATTTCCTATCCAAGGATATACACAGGGCATATTGAATAATGGTCAGACTACCTGAAAGGAAACCACAAGCTGATTAGTTCCACTCCAAGGGATGGTTTTTAAAAACCAGTTGTTATTCTTCACCATTGATTAGAAGTCTAAATGGAAGGCTACATATGGTGAAAGATATATACATTCAGCCATTACCACAGAAGGGTGATAAATTATCCAGCATGCCTGCAGAGAACTCTCTAATCCACTCTTTGAATTTTCACTCTCACCTGTGAAAAAGCCTGAACTGTATGCCAATTGGTTGTTAATAATGCTGTCTGGAAGGGAGCAAGTTGAAATTGTTCCCCAAACTGCAAATCAAGAGACAAAGTATGTGTGTCTACTACAGTTGAATGGAATTATATATCAGAATAAAAGACTGTGTCTGCAGTACAGGACTGAAGTATGCTTTCCTGTGTCCTATAAAACCCTTGTGCTCTGGGCAGCAAAGCTCTTAGAATGCTTCCATTTTTTTCTTCCAGAAGAACATCATAACATAGATGTAGCTAACAAAGGCCTCCAAAAGGAAGCTTGTGATATAAAATATAAAATAATTGTTTTTAAATTTGTAGTTTCCAGATTGGGTTTCTACTCTGCCTGCCAAATACTCTCCTTCTTTCTCATGGATTAGCTGCAAAAATATGGATTTCATTTATTAATGGAAGTGGTGACTTGGCCACTTTGCATGGATTCTTTAGCTCTTCTATCTCCACTCTCCTCTTCCTCCATAGAACACAGTGAGGTATAATGGATCCAAAGCCAGGATGAGGGGAGCACACAGTGAGGCTGCCTGGCATGGTCTGCAGTGCAGCCTACTCTGGTGGCCTCTCAAAACTCTCCTGACTAGTGCTACCCGCAATCCTTCACCAGCCCCTCTGCTGGGCAGCAGAAATGCTAGCACCAATCAATGTCTTTTACATAGGTTCCAAATGCCAGTTTTCCAGGAATATTTCATCCTCGCATGTGTCAATAGCAGAGAGACTCTTTTGTAACTTTTCTCTAAAAGTGTGTGGGTCTGTATTTATTTGCTACAGAAAAATAAAATGTAAGACTTCCACAGCTTAGAGCTGGCCCACGTGTCACTTCTGAGCCATGTGTGCCCTAAGTCTGTCACTCTCCTCTGAGCCCTTGCTGACAGCTATAAAGAAAAATAGCACAATTTTATCAGTCCTGCCTTCTTCATGGGGTCAGAGCATCAAATGACCTACTTGAACGGGCTTTTAATGACTTACTTTCAATTAAATGTATTATATTATTTTTAGCCAGGAAAGCTTATCAAATCTGGCATGCATATTTACATAACACTGCCAAGTTACTAGGTTATGCACATGGAATATGAAAGCTGAATCAAGGAAATGGACAAAAGAAGAAGGAGGAAGGAATTACAGAGAAAGGAGAAGAAAGCCATGAAAGACAAGTGTGAGGGTACATCTGTGCATGTTCAGCAAGGATTTGAAAAAGTAGAACTTGAAGAGGTGTCTGTTTACAACCTTACTGTGATGGTTAATTTGATGTGTCAAGTTGGCTAGGCTGCGGTGCCCAGTTGTTTGGACAAATACTAGTCTAGATGTTGCTGTGGATGTGATTAATGTTTACCATCAGTTCACTAAGTAAAGCAGATTTCCCTCAATAATGTGGGAGGGCTTCATCCAATCATTTGAAGGCCTTAAGAACAAAAACTGAAGTTTCCCGGAGAAGAAAGAATTCTATCTCAAGATTTAACGTAGAAATCTTGCCTCAGTTCCAGCCTTCAGGTCTGCCCTACAGATTTCAGACCTACCAGTTCCTACAACGGCATGAGCCAATTCCATAAAATAAATCCCCATACCTCTATAGGTGCCCTGTGGTTCTGTTTCTCTGGAGCACCCTGAGTGATACAATCATTAAGGCTGTTTCTATTGGTAAACCCATTGGATTCTTTTTAGTCTTTATCTTATTTGCTATTTTGCAGGAACATGTGCATTCCAATCATGCCAGCAATACAGTATAGAGAGAATAAAGTCCTGAGCAAATGAGCACTTTTGGACACAATGAGAAGAGTTTGGTGGCTCTCGAAGTCAATAAATATCTCCACTTAGCTGTCTTACCAATAGCTCAAACTCAAATGTTCAAACCAGAAATCTTTGCTTCCCATAACAGGCTTCTTTTCTTGAGTTGCTGTTCCTGCAGTGTCCCCCTCTATCCCCACTGGAGATTCATCCTTCCCTTCTTCCTCTGGGTGACTGCTTGTGTCTACTCCAGCAACCTTATAGTTCTTTCATGAAACAGTTTCTCAGATGAAGCCCTCACCATCAACCCCTACCCAAGTCTGCTCTTCTGTCTGTATTCTCCATCTCAGTGGTCTCACTATGATTTGCCAGAATGAGGACTGAGAGCCACCTCCACTTCTATCTCCTCTTCATTCCTACATCATCACACATCTGTCATTCCTACCTCATTAATGCCACCTAAATCTGCTCCAGTCTCTACATCTCCCCTGCTGCCATTCTTTCCAAATCGTTTTATGTCCCCCCGATTAGCTGCACCAATACTCTAATCATCTCTCTCTTCCTATTTGTCCGCCTCCTTGTCCTTTAGCAGAATGGCCTTCTCCAATGTTCCTCTAACCCTGCCACCCTGCTCCTTTAGCCCTTCTAAGACTGCATACTTTTAGGGTGACCACTTGGAATGGCATGCAAAGTTCTCCATAGCCTCATCCTGCTCCAATCTCTGATTTTACTAGTTACTTCCTAATCTCTTTCTTGAACTTTACATTTCAGCTTTATTTCATACACCACTTCAAAAAATGCCAGTTTTTTTCTTTCTTGGGTTCCAAAGGCTTTGAAAATGCTAACCTCTTTGAAAATACACACTACTTTGATTTTTCATCCTGACAAGTCCTTCACTGATCTCAGATCCACAGGCATTCCTATCCTCTCCATATCTAAATCTGGATTGTATTCTCTACTGTCTTCCCACTGCACCTTGGCATATCCTGGTGCATACTTCTCTCACAAGATTGCTATGTTTTTGTTTTGTTTTGTTCCTCTCTAGATGATAAGGTCCTTGAAGGCAAAAGCCATGTCTTATTTGCCATTTATTCTCATCATATAGCAGAGGGTGTGGTATGTATTAAGCACTCAGTATTAGTTTGATGAATGAATCAGTGTGAGAATATGCATTATCTTTTAAATAAATCTATGAACTAATTATTAACAATCCTTTAAAGTCTCTCCTGTCTCTAAATTCTATATTCCATCCTTTTATCTTTCCTTGACCATACAGAAATACCTTCTTTCAAAATTATGCAGAAATAAGAACTAGAGATATGTGTGCATATTTGCTTGTGTGTATATCTTTGAGGCCAAAGATATTAGCAAGTAACAAAAGATGCATGTTTTATTTCATTTAACCCTATGCAAATCTTAAGGATGCATGAGAATTTGTTTCAAAAAGTGTAATAAAAATATCATTAATTTTTAAAAACATAAGAACATCTAGGTAACCTGGAACACTTTAGATTCCACATCTTGATGTCTTTTTAATTCCACCGAAACAGAAACAAAAACTTATTTAATGATTAAAGAAGGGGATTCTTTCCACATTATAGCCCATGACCCAGTTAAGACCAAATACAGCACTTAGTTAACTTAGACCAAATGTAGGCCAGCTTCATGGTGTCCACCCTTTGTATAAGAGGAATCACAGCATTTCACATAGCTAGTTTGGAAGAATGGGAACATTGAGCCCTTCTCTGGTCACATGCTGCCAAAGATTATTAAATGTTTAGCCATTCATGAGGAAACAATAATCATTCACTCATTTGACCTTGTTCAAAATATTAACATTCAAAATGTGTCTAAGCTGCTTTGTAACAGCACTTTATTTTCAAGTGGCTTTCTTGAATATAGCTAGTTATTGCCTCACAAACCTGCAAGAGTCATATAATTACTTCCCTAATTAGTCCCATAAGATATTTACAGGTCTGCATCAGGCAGACAGCCCTAGGAATTCAGCAACATGACTAAGTATTTGGTCATAAGAAAGCAAAACAGGAAGCAGTGACATGACACCCTATTTGTTCGGACACTGCACATTAGAACAGTACACAGGTGTCCAATCATCAACTAACAGCAAAGACTTTAAAACTGAGGCATTCCTTTAAAATTTTCCTTTTAGAAATTTTGACTGCCTTGTACTGTCTGTTTTGGTTTTTATTTTTTAATTTGAAAAGAAGCAACGTTAATTTGACCTATCAAGTATCCTGGGGAGAGAAAGGATTCAGTCCTAAACTCTCACTTTTAAAATGTTATCGTTTCCTACCATAAGAATGGCAGTGGCTCACTCTTCAAGCCTTATGAAACTGACTCTAAAAGTGTTAGTCACTTTTTTTCACAGAAGTATTGCTTAAAATTAAACTTTATCCTGAAACAATTGGGAATATGAAACCAGACAGATAACCAGAATTGTGCCTAGTTGAGGAGGTTACCCTGGACCCAATACTGTTATAGATCTAAGCCACTCCATGGCAAGAGAAACGGTACAAGGAAAGAGAAGGTCGTAACAATGAATACAGGTGCTTACAGATTTGAGAAATGCTGAAAAATAAAAAGTCCTCATCATCAATGAGATTATGAAGTAATCTGGAAGGCCTGGGTCTCATGACCTGCCATTAATACCTTTCTCTTTTTACAGACTACCCTTTAACTTTTACGTCACTCTTTTTTTTTAAAATCCTGTTCCTTTAATTTTTTTTCTGTTCTAGGTTTCTAGTGATAATAGTTTTAATGAATGTTCTTCTCTAAAATGTTACAAGACTGAGGCCACATTATTCCCAAGTGATGATTTCTGGTTCTTTTTATTTCTTCAGGAATTATTTCTAGTTGGGCTGTGGAGACTCAGATCTGTGGAGACTGGCTGTTCGCCAAATTTGTTTACTTTTCCTTCTGAGCCCACAGCTACATTTCTCTCCCTCTCTTGCAGTTAGGTATGAACATGTGACTTGCCTCTTGCCAAAGGAATGTGGTCAGAAGAGATATAAATCATAAAATCCTAAACTTCCAATAATGGTCAAAAGAATCCTCCCATCTGACCCACCGATCTTTCCTTATCTATGGCGGTGCATCCATGCCCAAGATAGCCTTGGAACACACATGTTAAAGATGGCAGAGTCTCCAGCAGTCTGGGCTCCTGCAAGGAGCCTTGCCCATCACTATGCATAAAAAATGAATTTTTACTGTGGTAAGCCACTAACATCTTAAGGTCCGTCTGTTACAACAGCTAAAGTTATTCTAAAGCAGATGGTATCCAGAAATAGACCGTAAGAAAAAAATAATGTTGCAAAAAAAATTGTCAATATTTTTGTATGTCTATTTCTTCTTCCTTGTTCCTTTTTTAAAATTTTATTTTTAAAATTTTTTTTACTTTCACAGCCTTACTTAAGCTCAGTTTGCAGCTCTTTGCCCCTTAATGTTGTCACTTCCAGAATTCCAAAATTCTGCTTAACTTGGCACTACATCTACAGAAACGATAGCAGAGGAAGCATTAAAACAGACTGCCACTAGACACAGTGCCCTCTACAAACGGAAGCCCAAACCACTCAATACAGAAGACATGAAAAGATACTAGAGAAACTCTTCTATGTACACATTCATAGTTATATTCTTTTTCTTTTTCTGCTTTCTGGCCTAGAAGACAAATCAGTGTGCAGGGTCTCAAAATGAACAACCTGAGTTGTTTATTTGACAAGTGACAGTCTGAGATCATTCTATTAAAACTCTACCCCCAAACAGCCTTTCAGGGCAAATTAATTCTCTTGCTTTTGCTTCTTTGGTTTGTTATGGTGACTGTTATAATGACTGAATTGATCTGGCTATGCTGGTATTTTACACCCATACTGCCTCCTACAAGATGAATAGTTTGTTCCCTCCATCAATAATCATAACACCCTGTTATTATAGAAAAAAATAACAGTTAGTGCACATTGAAAAGCACACTCTTTGAGTCCAAATATAAATGTTTAAATATTATAATAATTAAGTAGGAATATAACAAAGGAGTAATTAAAGGAATATTGGCTGAAAAACTTCAAGAAAATTTTATACCTAGTTTTCTTAACTCAAAGAGGCAAAGCTCATACCTTCACATGATTTGCTTCTGCTAAATGATAATTAGATGATTTACGAGTTTGTTTTGAGTAACTGGCAGTTTAAAAGAGCAGGCATAAGATGTAAGATCTACAAATAACTAAGAGCTTAATATGAACCATACAGGATGAGGATAGGATAAGATACAACAAAGAAGATGCTTACAAAGAAGGTGGTATCACTTAAACCTTACTTGCCTGAAAAACATCTTATGGAAATATGGGGGACTTTGAAGAGGGACAGACCTGGGTTCACATTTCAGTTCTGCCTCCTGCTAGATGTGCATGCACCCTTGGGTATATGATTTGACTGGTCCAATCCTCAGCTTTCTCCTCTGTAAAATAGATATAGTAACTCCCTAGGTCACAGGGTGGTCTGAGAATTGGTATGTAAAGTGACACATGGTAGGTAGCTGCTATAAATTGTAGTTATTAGTATATCAGGAAAAGACATAATTTGACTTAAAAATCTTATCATTTTTTCAATATGCAGTAAAGGTATCAGAGGTTTTCATCTAAAAGTTCTACTGAGATTTCTTGTCCTAATTCATCTACCACATTGGCAGAAATAGCATTGTAAGCTTAACTTGGCCAAGTCTGCTTCATTCATCTGTCAACAAGATTCTAGGGGTTCAAACCGAGATGACAATTGTTAAAGGTAGACAGGACAGAGCAGGCTGCACAACAGAGTCGTATTTCACACCTCAGAGGGTTCTGCACGACCAACAATAACATCATATCCCTGTCAGTCAGGCATCATTATAGGGCTTGATAGACTGATACAAATAAAACAGCCAGTTATAAAAAGGTCTCCTGGCTCTTTTCTGGCTATAATTACAGGACTTGCTTGATTCTGTGACCTGTGAATTTTAGAATAACACTTCTTTTTGGGACAAAGAGACAGAGAGACTGCACCCACTATTGACTCTGAAAAAGATCAAAACTATATGTAAAATTTGCTCCATTTAAAAATCCTAAAGTCATTTTGTAAATTTTGATCAAACTCTCTCTGCCTCCTATTAAAGTAAAAACTTATTTTTAAATGATCCAAAATAGAAGGTACCATTTGACAGTCACATAATACAATGGACTGACAAATCATTCTAGCAGAGAGCTAGATGCTCAAAGCACATGCATAGAGTCCATTAGAACAATATTCCAGTATGTGTTACCTTTATGAGAAAGAAAATAGAAAAAAGTATCTGATGTTCACTTAAAAACAAATTACATACATTGTCACAAAATTGCTCTGTTGCAGCCATTTTTAGCAGAGACTCCTCTGATTGTGTGTGTGTGTGTGTGTGTGTGTGTCAAAATAGATAAGGCTGAGTAATAAGCTGAAAGCTTCCTAGAGAGGAAATTGATACATGGGATCTAATTCAAGTTGTATTTCAAGTTTAAATTATAAATGATCTCAATATGCAAGACTACAAAAACTGACAAAAAAAAAAAACACATAGTTATATATCCACACATAATTGTAGTGGAATATATCCAAGTTTTCCAGAACATTCTAAGTAAAGCTGTAAATATATGGTTGCTAAATTAAATTTTATCATTAATACTTTTTTGTTTCTTTTAATCTTACAGGGAGATCTGCCATTATCCCCTGGGCCATCTAATTTTTTATTTGTTCGTTCATTTGTTTGTTTGTTTGAATTAGTGCCCAAATGTCTCTTGCACTGTTGGAGCACATTCCACAATGAACTGAAAGTGAATGACAGGAAAATACACATCAAGACCCGAGGTTACACTTTCTAATCTGTCTGTACACATGAAGCCACAACACCATGGGAACTGCGGGCCAGAAGAAAGTTTGAGAAATTTACTTGACATAGATTTTGTGCCAAGGATTGCTCACCAGAAGCAAGACTAACTTCTCAGACCAATTTTGTGCTTTATATTTAGAGTGCAGAATGGAGGTTAGGGCAACTGTGATTAAGATGACAATATATCCCTCGATAGCTTACTTGTGGAGACAGTTGAATAATGTTTTAAAAGATATAAAGTAGGACAGTACATTTCTCTAAAAATAAAATTCGTAAACTGTCAGATTTTAGTTCAGGCAAAAGAAGTGAAAGGAAAAAATAAACAGTTGACTTTAAACAGCATGGGTTTGAACCACATTGGTCCACTTATATGCCAGTTTTCCTTCTCTGCTGATAACAAGACACCCCTTTTCGTCCTTCTCCTCCTCAGACTATTCAATGTGAACATGGTGAGGATGAAGAGTTTTGTGATGATCCACTTCTACTTAATGAATAGTAAATGTATTTTCTCTTCATTGTGATTTTCTAAATAACATCTTTTCTCCAGCTTGTTGTACGAATGCAGTATGTAATACATACAACACACAAAATGTATATTAATTAACCGTTTGTGTTATCGGTAAGGTTTTCTGTCAACAGTCGGTTATTGGTAGTAAAGTTCTGGGGAGTCAAAAGTTATCTGTGGATTTCTCACTGAGCAGAGGGTTGGTGCCCCTCACCCTCACACTGTTCAAGGGTTAACTGTACATAAAATTAAGGTGATGTAAAAATAGGAAGAGTCCCTAGAAATTCAAATTGTCAGTAACTGGGTATTGTCTCTAAATAAACATATTGCTGATAAATTTATCTAATTGCAATAATTCCATTGTTCATTAATATTTACTCTGATATAAAAAACATGCCAGAAATTTGTTATAAAGCCACATATTCTAAAGCAAAATGTGATGGAAGGCAGATACTTTTTAGATATTATACGTGGAGATTTAGGAATTGGAAGCTCAAGAGGATTTCATCGTAATGTATTTTACCCACAAGGAAGCCCATGATATTGGGTCCTAAGTACTATGGTAGGGTTCTATTTGATTAGTAAAGATAGCGTAATCAATGTTTTTTCTCTTTTGTACAATCAATGTTTTTTCATCTTATCAAATATAAGCAACTTGAATTATCTTCTAGTCAGTATGGAAACTCATGATTATATTTTATTTATTGGATTTGATGCTGTTTGCCAAACATATTATAACTTCTTTAAAATGTAGTCAAGGTGGGACAGTATCAATACTTGTTTTAAAAATTAGCCATTTTGCATTTTTGGCCATAATTTTACATTATATGTGATTATTTTAATCAAAGAATATGATTTCACCCATGGCCTGACAAACCCATGTAACAATGATCCATGTTATAACACAACTATAATTCATAAGGAATGGAATAAAGTGGTAAACTGAATCGATTTGAAATCAGACATATCTAATTGAATTTCAACTTTGCAAATCCTCTAGCTGTGCAACCTTTAGTAATTAACCTCTATGAGCCTGTTTCCTCACTGAACAATAGGAATGGTAACATCAGAGGGTTGGTGTGAGAACAAAATGAAATTGTACATGTAAAGTGCCTAGAATACTGCTTGCCTTACATTAGGGGCTTAATGCTAATTATTTATATATAATAAGAAAAGGAGGAACAATTGACATCTTTAGGTAGAAAATTTGGACTAACGGCCTCAAGAAAGCGAGAACTATATGGTTGCTTGAATTTTCGAGGAATCAAAGAGGAAGTACTAGAATTCTGAAGAATTCACAAGGCAGAAATGAGATTTAACTACCTTTTGGCATAGCTAATGTGGATTCCACAAAAAGAAGCCTTGAATACTCTACTCCAGCCGTAACCTCAGGAGTTTCCTCTGGGTAGTAGTGGTTTGTTACTTACTTAACATGAAGAGACTTGAGTATGAAGCCAAAAAGTAAAGACTCTTAGACCTAGGGCATGCCATCTGCCTAGCATTAAGCAAGAGTTGAAAGTCAGTTACAGAAGCAAAGTCATTTCTAACATGATTAATGTTCCATCCTTGAACGTGGCAGGAAGACTGCAAAAGATATTTGGAAGCCAATGTTTCCTCTGAATAAAGCAAACGAGTATACGCCAAGCCCCTCTCCCTGGACCATGCTGGCCTGTTAGATAAGTTGCCAATGTGGAGTCTGCAAACGCTGGAGCAAACTGGCTATCCAGGATGAGAAAATATCTGAAGGCCAATGATCATTGCTACCGTAAATGCACAGTGCACCGTATAAACACTGGGGTCAGATACAGTTATCCAGTATATTACTCAAAAACACATCTAGCTCAGAGCTGACAAGATAATCTGTTCCTGTGAGTGCAAAGCAGACTGGAATGCTGCAGCTATGACCTACTCAAGGAAAGAAAAAAGAAAGTGAAACTCTCCAAGGGCTCCATCTCATGTTCTTTACGCAGGCAAAACTCCAACAGACTTCAAAAGAAGTGTTGCCTAAGGAGGGAGGACTGGTCCGAGCTCACTGGGGGTATCATTTCCATGATCATGTTGTCATCTACATTTGGTAGACTGGCAAATGCAAATATTTCAGATACAAGTTTAAACAGATGAAAAAAGAAGTATGAAATAGCTTGGAGATTTGCTTGCAAAAGAAACCTCAGAATTCCAGGAAAAGGATTTAAAATCAGAAGCTTCATAAGTTATCCAAAAATCCCACGAGGGTATTGGTGTGTGATCATATCAGAAATAAATGTTTCTCATCGTATGTTCTCACTCATAAGTGGGAGCTAAGCTATGAGGATGCAAAGGCATAAGAATGACACAATGGACTTTGGGAACTCAGGGGAAAAGGTGGGAAGGGGGTGAGGGATAAACAACCACAAATAGGGTAAAGTGTATACTGCTCAGGTGATGGGTGCACCAAAATCTCACAAATCACTGCTAAAGAACTTACTCATGTAACCAAATACCACCTGTTCCCCAATAACCTATGTAAATAAAAAAATTTAAAACAAATTTAAATGGACATATATTGCATTCTAACATATCACATGATCACAAAAGTGTGTATTTAAAAAATAATTTTCCAAACTTTAAGTATACTCTTAAAAGGTCAGTAACATTTTTCTAATAGACATATAGGCTATATTTTGGTGTTTTAACAAAGTTTTAACATACGTGATCCTGATAAATGCAAACAAGCCAAAGTGCAGCAAACGTACTTACAGGAGGACCTATCAGGGGAGCAGGTGGAGAGAGAAGAAGAGGGAGAGAGATGAGTTAGTGAATATGCAAAATATTAAAATCAAACAAAAGATATGCGCGTAATCATCAGCATGATATAACAGACATGGAAATTTTTTAAAATTCACTGATTCTTAACCGTTTTTAGGCCATGGAGCCTTTGAGACCATTTCAGAAAAATTTATAATTGTAACACAAAATTTTACATAAAATTTCAAGTGATTTTTAGATTGCCTGAAGCCTGTCTATGAATTACTGAGAGGTTCATATATCTTAAGTAAAGACTAACTTATAAAAGTTTAGATAAGTATGAATTATGAGAATATTTGGTAATTTATGATAGACCCATTACAGAGAATTGATATATAACTTCTTGAGTTTGATAAAACAGCCAAATGAGAAATGTACCCATTATTTGTCCTTAGAATTTTTTATTCGACACTATTATAAATATATAAAAGTCTAGTTCCTCATGTTTATATAAATTTCTTTAAAACCATCAAAACAGGCAAAGTCTAAGACAATTTTAAATATTTCACATACCATTATGCTCAATTAAAATACCAGTTCTAAGTAGCTAGGAAGTTGGAAATTGGCTTTTATTTTCTATGAAACTTTGTATAAGCATACATTTTTCACTTTTTCCCCATAATCTTCTTTCTTTTGACAACAATGAAAGATCATTTCTATGATTATCTGATTCCACTAATGTTTTATCATTTCTTTTTCCTCAAAACAAATTTATAAAGTATCCTCTATCAGAAGACTTTAAACTTTGTGAAGGAATACCTACACAAGTTTCCAATTATTTAGATTCAATGAGCTTTAAAGGTAGCTTTTGGTAACACTCTTTAAAAAAGAAAAAAGCAACTACACTGCTCAAACTAATAAATTTTCATAAACGCTTTTTACTCTTACATCTTTCTTAAAATGGAAGAGGACATGAGGCAAGAAAATAAACCACACATCAATCTGCTATCAGCTCTTCTTGATAGGTTAATGTTTCTGTTTCAATACTTAGTAATTG
The DNA here is from genome assembly GCF_002776525.5 of Piliocolobus tephrosceles. NCBI lineage: Eukaryota > Metazoa > Chordata > Mammalia > Primates > Cercopithecidae > Piliocolobus > Piliocolobus tephrosceles. Next base: position 88,918,937 of record NC_045436.1, read on the forward strand.
ATTATTTTTAATATTGATAAATATTTAGAGAAAATACTGAAAAATAACAATTTACGGCATGCTAGAGTCAAATCTTAAATTACTTTATCTTGCATGGAAGAATTAATGGCCTCATAAGACTTTATGTGGTCACTTCCCAAAAAAAAGAAAAACGGTCAGTGAACTAATTTATACAGATCACCTCAGTTTGACTTTTCTGTTTTACATTGGAGATTTGTTTTACATAGAGGGATTTGACCTGAAAGCAAGAATGTCCTGAAGTAGGAATCAGGACAATTGGTTCTGTTTCAAGTTCTGCCTTGGCCAAATCACCTGACTGCTATGGGCCTCCATTTCCTCCACTACAAAATGGAAATTCTGGATTGATTACTAAGGCTCCTGTCATTAATAAAATTCCATGGTTGTACAAGAAGGATAACACATTCTCAGATTTTGAAAACAATGAGAGTAAAAGCATGACAAAATTGTGCCAACTGGATAAAATAGCAACACAGCTTCCTAAGACACGTGCCCTAGTGTCCCAAGGCAGATGTTTTTGCAAAGGACCTACATTTACTGACCACCTACATAGATGGAAACGTGGCTGATGCTATCACACTGTGTGCAGCTGAGAAACTCTCCGTTGTACACAGAAAGGACAGACTTAACTTGACCCAGTAAATAAGCCCCAAATGGGTACCAAATGTTACTAAACTGCAATTAACAATACTTTGCAAACTTCCCCTTTTTGCAGTTTGATAGAAATAAGAAGATTTAAAAAAACAAACAAAAAAAAAACTAGGTCTAGCAGAGAAGATTTAAACGCACATATACAACCTCCAACAAGACAATATTATCATTAATTAGGAAGAACAGATGCCGGAACTTAACCAGAACATGAGTGACATAGAGCAGCTGAAAGAGAGACTTACCAGATTCTCCTCTTCGGCCTCTCTTACCTCGTTTCCCTGGAGGGCCTGAAATACAAAGGATAATGTTTTGAGTGTAGTTTAACTTTTTTTCCTGGTTCCACCAAAATGGCTAGTAAATAATTTATATATATTTTCTCATTGTTTTTATCTACCAATTTCAAGAAAGAGACCAGATATTTGTAAAGGTCAGTACTGTCTTTCGTGTTTCAGCAAAACTCTTAAGGTTCATTTAATTATAAAAGCTACTCTAGATACATGATCATCTAGGGTTACTTAACACCAATGATTCAGAATTTTTGTTCATCCTGCTTTAATATCATCAGTAAAGAAAGAGTTTGCTAAGAAAATTGTTAGTGTTGAGTTTTATGTTTCTAAGGAATATTTCTTTTCAGTATATGAATAATTAAAGTACTAATTAATCATTTAAAAGTACTAAGTCCAAATGATTTATAGTTTCTTTTCAGTCAGGTCCATCACAATTTTCTGAAAATGTTTAGTTGGCAGTTAGTTAAATGTATATATTAGTAATGGAAAGTAATCCTTAAAAATATTTATATCTCATTAAATGTGAATATATTGGAATTTTACCGATCAACAACCACCTGAATAAAATCACAACCTTTTTAATAGGTCAGTATTTAGGTAGTAATTATAGACCTGATTTTTCTACAAGGGCAAGGTCATTATTGTCATTCAATAAATAGTTAGCCTTTATGATGATCCCATATTAAAAGCAGAGAAATAAAACTTCTTTTTTTTTTATTTTTAACTGGTGAGTTACCGGTAAAGACCACCAAGCTAGTATGTATCAGACTTAGCACAAGATTCTAGACGTTCATGGCTTTCAAGCCATTATTCTCAATTATATAATTTCTGTCCTCATTTCCTTGGGCAGGAGTAGCCTTGCACTGAATTATGGTTCAGGCAAATAGAAGAGAATAATTAGCCCACAATGAGAATTGAGGTCTTATAATATTTGCCAGGAGAAGAAGGCCAAGGAAAATACAGAACTGCCTGATTTTAAAGAATGAGCTGCTAAGTAGGACTGATGACTTCCAAACTTTAGAAAGTTCAAGACACAAGCAGCACAGGCCTTAGTATCCAGGCGACTTTCAATGTGATCCTGAGCTACCGGCTCCCACATGGAAACACTATCATGGGAAATAAAAACATCAGTGGGGCAGTTAGTTTCCTCCCAATCCCTTACACAGAGTAAGTCTCAAATACACACACACACATACACATAGAGACATAATCTGATATATAAAACTTCCTTAAGACTAAGAATTATATTTTTTCTAGTACAACATCAGTTAAACTAAGAACTCTCTAGCAACCACTATATACTTACAATGTCTGTGGTTCACATGGTAGGACCATTAGAAGCCATTGTGGAAGAGATGACAGATGAGAATTTTCCAAAACTGAATATAGTAGTCCTATGATTTAACTTATATTTCAAGTGGCATGTAAAAATAGTTCACCCTAACCATGTGGAAGGAGAAACTTAGGAATATTCAAAGACAAAAAAAAAAAAATGTTAGGAAATACCAGAGGGAAATTATAATGGAAAGTACTTTGACTGACTGTTGTGTCACCTACAACAAAGGTGCCAGTAAGGCCCAGCCCTGATTTTTACAACATGTCTTAGAGGCCTCTAATTATTACTTATTTATTGGGAATTAGCTTCTTTGCCATTTTCCCCCTGAAGAATGTGTCTTTCAACAGTAGATTTCATCAAATAAAAACAATAGATTGCACAAATATTTAAGAAATAACTTGAATACATTTTTATTTTATTTAACAGAGAGAACATTATGAAAAAAATGATTAAAGAAGCACTCACATCTTTTGAAGAAATCAAAAACCAAAATACGAATATTTCTGAACATATCTGGATTAAATATTCAATCAGAAGGTTTAAAGAAATGAATGAAATGCTGTGGTAAATCTGCTTGTCATATTGAGAATTGAAGAACAGGATGCAAGCAAAGTGAAATGGCATTTGGCAAGACAGATATCTATTGAATATGGTAGGGTTTTACAAAGAATGTCATAATATTTGACAGAGAAAATGAATTTAAACTAAGTTATGAGAAGATGGAATATAAACTAATGAATTTACAAAGAAAATACTGGATTTAAGAAAAGCAGGTTATAATTATTATTGGAATCAGAAAACTGCAGGGAGCATTATACTGAGAACTAATAAATTATACAAAACTCTCAGAAAAGTCTAGGTAAAGATCTTACTTACAAAGAGAATAATCTGATGTTTGAAGAAGTCTACTGTGCAGATCAAATAATTTGATCTTGCTTCTGAATTTAAAGACAAAAAGAATAATAAAAATGAAATGGATGAGACGAATTTGGCAATGGATAGCTGGCAGAACAGAATGAGAAGATAACAAATCAGAAAAGAGAAACCAGACAAAACTGATGTTAACAATTGTCACAAAAGATAGTGGCCATTTCCATTCCAAACTAAGTAGTGAATTGTTAGCCAGGCATGAGCTGTATGAACACATACAGAAGTTGGAACATGGTTCTCATTCACTAAACTTGGCCAGATCTTTGCAACAGAAATTCTCAGTAAATTCTATCAGCAGAAAGACATGACTCTGCAAAAGAAACTGGTTCAAGAATATGAATGGGAACAGAAAAAAACAGAAGCTATCAGCAACAGAGGAAGTGAAAACTTACAAGCAGAAAATTCATTCAATGAAGAATGAATTACAGAAAACAGAGAGAGATGACAAAACCAGATTGCTCTTCAGTGTTAGAAAATTCAGGACAATTGGTACTATTCATGCTTCAGAAAGAGTTCTTGCTAACTTTCAAAAATAGATACAAGCTGTCAGCCTGAGATAGAATTAGTAAAAATTTGCCATCATGGTAATTATTTAAAAACCAGTGACTATAAACCCAAGTTCAGACAGACCCAGTTCATCAAATAACAAAGGAAAGCTTCCTAAACCATTCCAGTTCCTCACTAATGATGTACCCCCTTGATAAGGCTCTTCTGTAAAGTTAGATATGTACCTAGAAGGAAACATATGCCACTCTATGGGCCCTCATACGATCGTGAGGGTGGGTGGTTACTGGAAGTAGCTGGAATACTCTTCCCTGGCTCATCAGATGAATTACTAAAACCTGTCAATTCTACCCATATTACTTGGATCTGTTCACTCTTCTCCACTCCTAAGAGTATAATATTTCAAGGCTGAGTTTAAACATAATCTTTCTTGGCACTCCAGTAAGAGATTTTTTTCACAGTGATGTTATTTCTCTTTGAAAATATTTTTACCTTTTATAAACATTTACAATAAACACACAGGAAGTATTTAGAGAAAAGTTTCAGAATTCATCATTGGCTAGGTGTTTTGTTTTGACCTCTTGTTTTCTATTTCAAAACACATTTCTGGCTGGATCTGCTTTTGCAGAGCAGGTATCATGTGGATAAAAAGTAAAGGGAAGGCTCACGCCCTGGGTGATTGTGCTTAGGTGTGTGTTGTCATAAACACCTGAGAATAGGGAGAAGATGGCTAGCTCATTACGAGAATGGCTTAACAGTCGCCACTGACACAGGTCCATTAGACAACACATTCCTGACTGAATGGAGGAGGTAATTAATGAATATAAAGACACACACTAGGTGTTCAATAAATATCAGCTCCCTCTTTTACTTTATTTATATTTTCTTTTTAGTCCATTGTGATTCTACTTGATAATTTTATAAAAGTTGACTATGTATGTGAACAAGATTGCAAGAGATTAATATCACCTTATAATTATACTATTCAAAGAGGCAATTTAATATACTAAAAACAACATGGAACACAGAGTTAAAAACCTGTGGATTTTTCACTGCTATGTGAATTGAGCTGACTTTCAACTAATCTCTTTGATTTTAATCTGCTATCTGGTAAATAATACTCATTCTGCCCCATCTGTATGATTATTGTGAGGATGAAACTGTAAACTGCTATTACATTATACTAAACAAGTGTTTCCTTCATTTTTCATTCATGTGTTGAAGCTTATAAACCATTTCCGTGCTATATTACCGTCATATTCATCAACAAGAATAGTAAGATTTTTAAACATAGTAAGATTGCTAAAATAGTAAGATTTTTGACACATTCTAATAAAAAGCTGAAACTTAGAAGCTTCATCCCCAGAAGCACAGGGAACTTTAAGTACATTAGATTTAAAAAATCATAAAATACCACAAACAGTAGAAAATATTCCAAAAAAATACTCTTATTCAGAGTTTTCAAGGCAGAAAATGGAGATGTTATGGCAAAGGAAAGGGCAGGAAACTGAACTTGTGATCTGGGAGGGACAGAGTGAGGATGAAGCTCTTTGCAGATGGAGCAGCCCTCTTGATGGACGCCTGCTGGGGTAGGGAAGTCTGGAGGACAAATGTGTGCAAACCCAAGATGCTCCTCCACCCCAAAGGATCCCTGAACAGGTCGCCAACAGCTGCAGCTGGCTCTTGGGAGGGAGGAACCTGTCTGAGCAGAGGAGACAGCGGATCATCCTTTCTCAACCAACCTCCCCCATCCTGCAGCTACGTTCAGAGACTAAACCAGGTTTGCCTTCAGGTCCTCTGGATTAACCTTACAAGCAGGCACAGATTAATTTCAGAGCTCTCCCCAAAGTCCTCCCACCTGTTTGCTTGCTTAATGCCTGAAATTCCTTCAAGATGGACCAAAGCCTTTCATTCCACAATTAGAAGTAAAAGGCTTAAATGGCAATGCCTGGTAGAAGTAGAACACTAACTAAAATTTATTCTCTCCATACTCATAAAATGTCTGTACTACAACAGACCCACGAGGTCATATGAGCCAAAGGTTTTCATGCTCTGCTTAGAATCTGGACCATCAGATCAGCTCCAGATTGCCATACTGAATTGCAACCGTTTAAAGTGAAACCTCCATGGCTAAAACAAGTGTACAAATGATTCACATTTCTGCAAATGTAAAACTGAGCCCAACAGAGGTGAAAAACCTGCCCACAGTCCCACACAGCAGATCCCAGCTTCCTGATTCCAAACCAACAAATGTTTGAGGGACTATTTTCTTACACATTATGAAACTAATAAATGTATTCAAATTAATTGTTTGCTAGTAAGATTTTTACTGTATTTTAGTTAGAAACAACAAAAATTGTTGCCAAATTTTTATTTTTTATAACCTAATCAGAGCAACATAATTTTAATAAAGTAGCTCATCACACTGCCTGTCAATTTCGAATTCACATTCCGCAGACACAACCGGCCACAACCTGCCCGAACTTTCCAAAGTACTTTATCAATGGCCCACCTTGTATTTTTCGAACATCGCTACTTAGACAGATGTATTATTAATCCTTGTGACAGCCTTCCACTAGACTGTAAGTTCATGAAGGGAGAAATTCTCTTGTTCATCCTCGTATCTCCAGCAGCAGGCATGAGGCTGACCACTGGTAAACCTTTAAAGGAGCACTGCCTATGAGCTATTTGATGCACACCAACGTTATTTCATACTCTTATGGCAAAAACCACAATTACTTTTGTACCAACCTAATACATTCATTTTTTAGAAAAAATGACTTTTTTTTTTATTCAGGAGATTTATTTCCCAAGATTTTCTCAATCAGCATGTACTCTACTATACATAACACTGTTTGTTTTAAATTTCTTTTATGTGTGTATTTTTGTTTCAAATTTCCTCAAGTTTTAATTTCTGTGGAATGTCAGTTTATAAACGAAGTTAATCATAATAAATAATAGGAAATAATTTCAGCTTAAAATAGCCAAGTTCCATAACTCTCACTATAGAGTATTATTCAGATAATACAGTAATCATTTTAAAGATAATGAGTTCAATTGAAAATTTGGAAAAGTCTCTCTCCTTTATTTTTAACAATACAAAAGATATACTAACAAATGTTTGAGGGACTATTTCCTTACACATTATTAAAGTAATAAATGTATTTAAATTAATTGTTTGCTAGTAAGATTTTTACAGTAAGAAACAAAAATTAAGTTGCCAAATTTTTATTTTTATAACCTAATCAGAGCAACAAAATTTTAATAAAGTTATGAATATTTATAATATACTGTTCCCCTAAAGTAATTAGATTTGTTTTGTGAAATTCCTAGAGGATATTTTTTAAATCAAATAAAAATACCAACTATTTAATTTTATGAATAGTCCTTTCATAAATATGCTTATTTTCAAGCTTTTATACCAAGTGATTTATGATAATTCCACATAAAATTTATAAAACATAAAGAATATGCAGAAACTATGTTCACCAAATGAAGATAAAACACAATAAAGCCCATGGAAGGTACAAAAAGATTAAAAAAAAGCTCTCTTCAAGTGGCTAATAAATTATCAGTATATGCATTAGACCACCTAAAACCAACTGAGAGGATATGTATGTGTGTACTGGTTTAAATGTAAAATGTAATATTCGTTGGTGTAGTAGTCAGTGCTTTAGAAGAAAATGGGTGAGTTATTCCAGAATATACTTCTCATGTGGAAAATTTTTTGTTTGACACAGTCTTACTCTGTCACTGAGGCTGGTGACAGTGTAAGTGGTGTTGAACATCGCTACTTAGATAGAGTGCAGTGGTGATAACAGCTCACTGTGACCTCAAACTCCTGGGCTCAAGCAATTCTCCTGTCTCAGTCTCCTAAACAGCTTGGGCTATGGGCACACACCAGCACGACCAGCTAAGTCTTTTATTTTTTGTAGAGACAAAGTCTCACTCTGTTGCCTAGACTGGTCTCAAAGTCCTGGTCTCAAGCAATCCTCCTGCCTTGGACTCCCAAAGAGTTGGAATTAAAGGTGTGAGCCATCGTGCCTGGCCTAAGAGAGTTATTAAGCAGCAAGGTATACCCTTCTGGAAAAGCATGTTATCTTTCTCATGAAATGCACTGAGAGCAGGACTCTTATTTGTTTCTATATTTTTTTCAATTTTATTTATTTACTTATTGAGACAGAGTCTTACTCTGTCACCCAGGCTGGAGTGCAGTGGTGTGATCTTGGCTCACTGCAACCTCTACCTCCTGAGTTCAAGCGATTCTCCTGCCTCAGCCTCACGAGTAGCTGGGACCACCACGCCTAGTTAATTTTTTTTTTTTTTTTTCATATTTTTAGTACAGATGGGGTTTTGTCATTTTGGCCAGGCTAGTCTCACACTGCTGAATTCATGTGATCCACCTACCTGTGACTCCAGAGGTGCTGGGATTACAGGCATGAGCCACTGTGCCTGGCCTCAATTTGAAATAAAGTGAAAATTTTCACAATTGCCATTAAGATGTTTTAAGTAAATACAAATAAATTACATCAGAATTGTGGTAAATCTAATTCTCAATATTATGTGATCATTAGAATTATTTTTAAATTGGTTGAGTTTCTACTCCTGTGGAGAGAGGTCAATAAACCAAAATTACCTTCTAAAACTTATTCCCAGTTATCGCAGTGTAAGTTTAGTTCTTTGTGGTGCTAGGATTAAATGAAGCATGTCAAGTTTAACTGAGAATTAGTTGATATTTATTAATTTCGTAAGTAGGAAAAACTGATCACATTCATGAGATAACTGGAGACTCTCACAAGGACCTACTGGAAAATACTACTGCACTTAAACAATAAAAGAAATGGATTTCCAAACTGAGTGCAATGTTTTCTGGGCTTTACATTAATGCTTTGTTTCCAGAAATGGAATTCCAGAAAATGAGGGGTTATCTTTGTTGCTGTTTTTAGTATCTAGATAATAAATATAGTAGAATATTCCATAGAAACTGTTCAAGACTACAAACAGCCTCATGTTGCAGTTCATTGACTTTAATGAGGTCTGATGTGGCACAGTTGTTATTTCTATCATTCTTTTCCCACACATAAAGTGTTTCATTATTATGGTACTAGAATATTTTACCCCAGGATCCTACAGGGGATTTATCATGACAGCTTTTTTTATTTCTACTTGTGGGGAAGGGGGCTGCAAAATGTCAGAGAGTAGGGGTTGGGAAATAGGAAAGATATGATTCTTTGTGAGATTACATGCTATGTAACAAGAGTGACTATTATCTATACAATGTAACATATTAACATGAAAAACAGTTTCCAAGCTTGCAGAAAAATATTTTAAATTAGCTTTGCAGATTACATGTTTCTAATGGAATTGAGAGTGGTAGACACCTCTTTTAAAGATAAACAAAAATGTTAAACTAACAGAAAAAAATAAGATCAACAGTTGAATGTAGTTTTTCAAATATTCAGTAAATAAAATTATGTTAATTTTTATTTATCAAAGATTGAAATAATCTTCATGGAAAATTTAAAAAGTGGGCTAATAGAAACTAGGATTTGTTTTTATTAATGGCTTTGTGACACCACAAGCTTTTGCCAAATTTCCGATGGATGAATTAAGCAGCACCACACACACCATTACAGATATGTAAATAGCCCAGATATTTAAGCGGGTGCTAAATTAATCATTTAGCATGATGCCAAAATTTCCACCCAGTAGTAAAAAGACTCATAGAATAATAATACAGAACTGGTTTAACACTCGAAATGCGTGACGGAAAATGAAAAAACAGAAAGGCAAGACAAAGCCATTCGAGCAAGAGTCGGAGTAGTTCAGAGAGAGAAGGTAACATGGAAGTCTGGACCCAGTGAAATAAGCATGAAGGCACGGGCATACTAAAACAATCAGTGCAGGAATGATACAGTAAGATCTGTCTGTGGAAGCCAGAGAACCTAGTAAGCCCCTGTATCATGTAGGGGAAAAGTACAAAATACTAGGAAATAATACAAGGGACAATGATGATGACTAACATTTATGAGTGCCATCACACACCTTGCACTGGGCTAAGCACTGTACATGCGTGGTCTCACTTATTTTTACTAGTTGTGTGATCGCAATACAATTTTGGAAAGTGACGATATAGAGAGGTTAAAAGATTTGCTCAACAGCACATAGGTAGTAAACAGTGGGTTAGGGATGTATATCAAGACAGCCTGACACTTCGATTACAAATGCTGAAACTAACAATTCAGTCACTTATTAAACACACTATAGATCACTGTATTTTCTGATACAAACACACAACTGCCCGAAAGAAAATAGGAGATTTAAGTCAACTTAGAAAACATATGTTCATGAGTATTTCTGAAGCCCTTTATTTAAAATCTTTGTTTATAGGCTTATTTTTAGCTTTTCATTTTCAAGGAAAAATAATCATGAGAAATCACTGGCCAACAGTTAATAAACTTTTATTTTACAAAGTTAAAAAGACAGTGTTCTCTCTTCATACACTGAGAACACTCATGGCTAGCCTAAGGGAATGTGATTAACACATATTTATGTTTAAGCTCAGTTAATATGATCTTACAGCATGCACAGCAGTTTTTACCCAGTCTGTTATATTTAAGTATTTAAAGTGACAGAAATAAGAAAAATATTGATCTTTTAGAAAGGAGGGATATTGCCTGTCTTATTCATTATTGTATTCTCAGTACCTGGCACATAATTAAATGTTAAATAGATGACCTTTTTTCAAGTAGTATTTCTGCTAGTTAAAAACAAAACAAAACAAAACAAAATGGCAGAGTACAACTTCTGAAATCAGCCATAAGGTTTGAACCTGTCTCTTCAACAATTTAGCTATGTGACTTTGGACAAACTAACCTCTTAGAACTCTTGTCTTCATCTACAAAATGTCAATAATATCTATCTCAGACTTGTTCTGAGTGTCAAGTGAGATATTTTACTTGTGAAATACTGAGCACATAGCAGCTGTGGAGACACAGCATCTGTGCCCATAAAGGCAAGTGCTACTTAGGAGATACTTAGGTTAGGGGACTTGACTTTGATGAATTAGATAATCGGGGAGGAAAGAGCAACCTCTAATCCTCTTCAGCCTACAATCCAGCCCTCACAAGGTTCCCAAAGTGACCTGTCTCTTCTTACAATCCTTCCATGGCCCCCTTAACCCCCCTTCATTGCCCCCTTGCCATGTCAGACGCTAACAGTATCACATAGCGTAATGATAATGGACATGAACTCTGGCAGATGAGGTAAATCATAGCATCTATTTCGTTTTTGTGAACATGTTAGCAGTTGGTCCATTTACATACACGTCTGGCACAGAGTAAACATTCTTTAGATGTTACCAATTGTAATGTTTTTTCACATCTCTGAATGTTTTTCATTTGTCTAGGAAGTCCTTTGCAGATGGTACCTTCCACACGTTGGGTGCTCAGTACCAACTTAGACTAAATATTCCAAAAAAACAAAAAACAAAAACAAAAACAAAAAAACCATTACCTTCTTGGAAAAATGAGTTCATGGCTTTCAGAATTTGGGCTGTCATTCACCCAAGCTTAAAATATCAAGGTAATGTTTTAGTCCTTCCCTCGCATTCTTGGGAAATTTAGTGTTTCATCAATATTTTTTCCTTGAAACAACTCTTGACTGTCGCTTTGTTTTCATTCCCAATGCTGATGCTATAGTTTGGGCCCACACTTTTCAACTCTAAATGCTTACTGGTCTGTCTCAAATTCACCTGCATAAACTACTAGGGTAGTCATTTTAACCTATTTTCATCATGCAATTCTCCAGATCAATAAGCTTTCATGCTACATAAGGGAGGAAGTACTTACACATTGGTCCAACACACAAGGTTTTCTCCTATGTAACAAATCCAACTCAAGTCTCCATACTACCTAAAAGAGTCTGTCTTGCCTAATCCTTGGTCTTTCATCACTCTTGTGCTCTCCTTACTTAAATTTAAGTTCTAGAGACATAATTGAGGACTGACAATCCTTTCTCCTTTGCCATGTATTTGGCCCATGTTTCTCCTCTAGTATTTTTTCCAGCATACCCATGAATTGATTCTTGTTGGGATAGAAATTCTGCCTTCTTCACTATCACTACCAGGTTAATACAGTTCAATTTTAATAGAGTTGTTAAGTAAAAGCACACATTTTTAAAATTTTACTCCATTACCTAAATAGGAATAGGAATAGATTTCATACCTCAAACTATAGTTTAAGGAGGAGCTGCTATTTTGTCTATTTAAGGAATTAATTTGCTCAATGCTATGATGTATTTGGAAATGTCATGCATATAAAAAGTGCTCTACAAAATGCCAAATTATCTTGCTAAACTAACTGACAACACAGTGCAGTGTAGGTTAGGATTACAGTTGGCCTCCCATAGAAAATGCTAACATAGGTGATCTTCACCAGAAAATCAAATCCCATTTGACCATTTAAAAAGATACTTGAAATCTCCTAACCTCCCCTACTGAGTTTCATTGCCTCCTTCAGAATAAACACAGTTATTTCCCTACAGTTAAATTTCAGATTCATACTGACAGGCAAATTCCCTAGCATACAAAAACACCATGAGGAGATTTCTATGAATAAAATGTTTCCCCATATGATTTCATAATAATTCTAGCACTTTAATGCTGCTATATCTATCACATGGCAAGTAAAACTTTTCCAATGAAACTACAGATGGGCCAATCCAAGACATGATTTTAACTTCTGAGGTTGAGTTTCTTTTCTATGTTGCATAGGAACTAACACAGAATTTTTTAAAATATCAAAAGCCTTGATATACACACACTCTTTTGCCCTTAGGTAATAAAGAAAACATACACCAAAATTTTATTGGCTTTCCATCTGGCGTCTTTCGTACTAATGAAGATGGGAAGCTTCAAAGCATGCTGAGGTTTGGATGAGTGTCAGAGGTCTACCTACAAGTGCCAATCAACTTAAAGGACTTATGAAAGGTCCTTGATCAAGTAGACCAAGAGCTCAGGAGCTAACTATCAGAGGTGAAAGCTCAAGGGTTACAACTTTAGGTTATGAGGGAGAAAGTAATTTCAAAGTAGAATTTGAGTTCTTTTATTTTGTAACTTGACTATCATAAGGGCTTTTCATAAAATAGGACAGTTTTAAAATATGGCATTTTATTATGATATCAAGTAACATGAGAGGAAAAACCTTCAAGGAAAAAATTAACTGTAGTAAATATAGAAGAATTGTAATAATCACAAATAGAATGGATACTATGAAGTCTATTTTATGCTCCTTAGTAAAATGACACAAAAGATGTCTTGAATAAGACAATTGTACAATATAAGTAAAATAAATTTTGTACACAAAGCTTTGTGTAAAATATATTCAAAAGAATAAATTTTCACTAGTAGTGATACTCATATCCATATTTAAGAACAAAAATGAGGAAATTAGGATCTTAATCCACTTTGACACAACCTATATTCCATCCACATGCATATTTATGAATATGCATGACTTAATCAGGTTTAATCATTCCTCATATTCATCCTCCTCATTAAACAATTATTATTAAGAAATTCTTAAATTCTACTGGTAAGCTTTGAAGTTACTTGTTAATACACAGCATGAAAAATAATTACTATTAATAACATAAATCCCCAAGACACCTGATTGAATTTAATTGTTCTCTGAACATTTTATGCTGAGATAAAAACAGACACAACTAAAACAGTTCTTGACTATTAAAATATTTTAAGTCAAAAATAGCCATGAGTGCCTATGCCATCAACACTTTATGTGTATGTTGGGTTTTCCTTCTGAAAAGGTCTCATGAATTTGTGAGAGATGCAAGGCCTAAAACAAAAACAAAATAAAAATAAAGAACAATGTTAGCCAACATACAATACAGTGTTACACTGCAAATGGCATTGATTATGCCACAGTTGCTCAGAGAAGAGAGTTGAGAAAAGGTTGTTGGAAAAGAGAAATTTTAACTTAACTTTAAAAAGTCGATAAAAGGCTGGGTGTTGTGGCTCATGCCTATAATCCCAGCACTTTGGGAGGCCAGGGCATGTGGATCACCTGAGGTCAGGAGTTGACCAGCCTGGCCAACAAGATAAAACCCGTCTCTACTAAAAATACAAAAATTAGCCGGGCTTGGCGGCACGTGCCTGTAATCCCAGCTACTCAGGAGGTTCAGGCAGGATAATTGCTTAAACCTGGGAGACAGAAGTTGCAGTAAGCCAAGATCACACTACTGCACTCCAGCCTGGGCAACAGAGCAAGACTCCGTCTCAAAAAAAAAAAAAAAAAAAGAAAGAAAGAAAATGGATAAAAGAGGATAAGGAAGGATTTAAAAAAAAAAAAAAAAAAAATGAGGCACAGCTCCAGTGCAGTGGTTCACATCTGTAATCCCAATACCCTGGGAAGTGGAGGCGGAAGGATCGCTTGAACCCAGTTTGAGACCAGCCTGGGCAACACAGTGGGACCTTGTCTCTAATCATAATAATACGGCATAAACACAGCTAGCCACATGCACTGCCGCTCACCATCGGACTACATTCACTGGAATTTTTGTTTGAAATAAGATTGGATAAGTAAGTCCAGTCCAGATTATTAAAGTCCTCAAATGGCACAAGAAAAAGTTAAGAAATTCTCCAATACATAACAAGAATCAAATATAGATTGAGTAGTAAGATAATGACATGAAGAAAATGGTGTTTTGTGAGGACTAACCTGGCAGGAATTAGGGAAGCCAATTATGAGTCTCTTACAGAAGCTAAGGCACAGTGATAAAGGGACTAGTGACAAATGGGGACAAAAAACAGAAACTGAAAGTAATACTTGACAAAAAGAGTCAAAGTTGGAGGATTAATTGGATTTAGGAGCTGAATACAACAGGTTGAAACTCAAAGATGGTCTCCAAGGATTTGAGCCTTATAGAATAGAAAATTGGTGGTACTATTTACATATATTGGATAGATTAAACAAAAGATCCCTCTGCCATTAACATGATACTCAGATGTTAACCTTAGGCCTTGGAAACAGTTTCAGAACATTGGCATATTTATATCAATTAGATCCTCTGTGGAGTCTACATTTCTTCTTTTAACACGATATGCACAGACCTTTACACTTGAAGATTTGCCCCAAAACTTGGAAAACATTTGTTCTTGTATTTGGGCATCCACAGTATGCAAGGTTAGTTTTGTAGATGTAATTACAAAGTTCTACAAGTAAATGGATAATAAGTTGATGTTAACATTACAGAATCCTTACCAACAAATCATCAAATGGAGGCCAAACCTACTAAGGTTGTTTGTATCTTTCTATTGATTCCCTTAAAATCCATAAAATACATTCTGATATTTTCACTCAAATACAGTGATTTAATTCAGAATTTCTGTCAGTTGAATATTGATTTGAATCATTTCTGAACTAGGAAGACAGCAGGAACAGTGGCTAGAGAGCCAGAGATCTCCCATGCGTTGTCATTAAGTTCTACAGAATATTAGACATCTTATCTATAACATGAAAGGACTGTACTGGAGCTCCATGTTTCCTTCCAACAATATGATTCTATGAGAAGCAAAAGAAAATCATTTTTTTTCTAACTAAATGACCACACCTGGTCTCCAGTACCTACAAAAGCCCTAACCCTATGTCCATCAAAGTAAATACAAGAATGCCAGCCAAGTCAATTGATTTCACATCCAATAGGCATGCAAATCATTATGTGAGTATCATAGGAAGCACCACCTGGAGGAGGTACAGGGTAGAAGTAGAGCATGGTGTATCCAATGCACCGCTAAAGAGGGCAGTCAGCCTGCAGAATTCTATTGGCTTTCCAGAACTGTGGCAAGAACTCACGAGTGGTAATGAATGAGAGCAATGTGCTCTGCTCCTTTCGGGTTCATCTAGCCCCTCGGACTGGACTGATGGCTACAGCTGAGAAATTCCAAAGGGATTGAGGAGGGGAAGTGCCCAGGGCATGATGCAGGCACACAAATCCCTCTGGAGTCCTAATCATTCTGCCCGAGTACATGCAATCATAAAGCACAGTTGTTTGATCTGGCTACACACTCTGTCTTTCTTGTGAGGGAGAGGGAAGACTGTTTAGAAGTAGGAACACTCCCATTCAGTTGCATCACAAATTGTGATAAATCAATAGCCAGTCCTTGTCCAGCCATGTCAATTATAATCTGGCCAGATCAGTTGTACATTCCAGAAGAATGTGGGGAACTGTTTTCTATAGTTACCTGACAGAAACATGTTATGTTTGTTGTGCTAGAAAATGTTGATGCAGTAATCCAAACACCACCAAATGGCTTGCAAATACCTTTTTGGTGCTCTGTGTGTGTGTGTATGTGTGTGTGTGCGTGCACGCAGGTGCATGCATGTGTGTTTAAGAAATAAATTTTTTCTTCCTTAATGCTATGCCTTACTTTTATTCCATTGGATGAAACAACCAAAAATATCTAATATTAATTTAGAGGAAGTCTTGCAAAGAGAACCTACTGAACAACTCTGTTTTTATTTAAAGACTATGCCAGTCTTATGACTATCTCTGGTCATTAGGCCTAGATTTTGAGCCACAATTGACAAGACCTTCCTTGTGATGACAGATTAAAGTATTCACTGTATGGCAAGGTTTTTTATTTCACTGCAGCAACCAATGATGAAATGCAATATGGTCAGATTAAAGGTAGCACCCTTTTGTAGTAGTAATGTCTTCAGTGAACCCACACATGCTATCGGTCATTTAAATCCATAACCTGGAGCTGAGCAGAGCCCCATCAAAGTCTTCTTTACATGCCCCATCTGCCCTGGGGCGGTGCATACATCATTTAAAGCAAAGCTTAGTGACAGCTGCAGAAATGTACTCAGTGAGGCTAAAATAGACAGCAATCTAGAATAATAGTGATGGAAATATCTGGACATTCATATTTAAATGAATGAAATGATCACCCCAAATCCAGAGCTGATTTGCAGCTGGTACACATCAGCACTATACCACACTGGCTGTTGGTCAGTTTTAGAAGCACCACTCACCCCAAGTGCCTCTTTTCCTAATACCTGACCATCCTAGCCCCTTCCCCAGAGCCCTGGAATGCCACACAAAATTGGTACTCAAGGAAGAAAGCCCCTGGCTCAGCAGGAGGTCTCCCAAACTCGGTTCCAGCATTGAGACTGGCATCCATTATGATTTGCTGAAAGGCAAATTGATAAATACTTTGAATACTACCCTGCCTATCTCCATCATCAATACAGCACGTATCATGTTGTATTGCAGTTATTTCTTTATAAGTCAACATTCATCTACTATTCTCAAGCACTTAAAAACAGAGAACCAGTCTAATTCATCTTGAACTCTAGTGCCTAGGAGAATGGTAGAGTATAAACAGATCCTTGGTGAACCTATGGATGAACGACTTCTAAAATAATCAAATTCCTTTCTTCCTTTTTTGAGACAGGATCTTGCTCTGTCTCCAGCATTCCCAGGCTGGAGTGCCATGGCACGATCATAGCTCACTGCAGCCTCAAAATCCTGGGTTAAAGGGATCCTCCTGCCTCACTCACCCATGCAGCTAGGATTATAGGTGCATGACACCACACCTGGCTAATTTTTTTATTGTTATCTTTTAGTAAAGATGGGGTCTCACCATGTCGCCCAGGCTAGTCTCTAGTGATCCTGGCTTCAAGCAATCCTCCCAAAATGCTGAGATTACAGGTGTGAGCGACTACATCCAGCCCCAAAATCAAATTTCACCATGTCACTTTGATCATATAATACTTTCAGATAAAATTATTCTCATTCTTACACAATATTTGCAACTTCTTATAAGGCTTTTCATATAGACACGTGTGGTCTTCAAGGTTTTTTTTTTTGGCTTTCACATAGGAAGATATCAATGGTGAACTAACAGTCCCAAGAGGGAACTCTTTTGAGTTAGTTGTGCTTCGTGTCTTACACCTGCCACTGTCCTCTGGAAGCATAATAAACTTTATAAAGGAACATCCTATGGATATAAAAATATCAACATTAAGAAAAACTACTTTCATCTGACTCACTATAGAAATAATCTCAAGAACTTATATTCTTCAAATACCCATACTTTTTGAATGTATATAATGGTTAAGACTCCATTGAGCACCGGGGTTCCCTACCCCAGCACTTTTAATCTAAACATAGTGAAACTCTTTGATGTCTACGGGGAAAAAAAAAACACTGAAAGTAGTTTTGTCTTCACTGCGTTTAAAAATTACAGTCACAGAGTGTTTTTAAAGATATTTCCATTGGACAATATTTTGGTGCCAGACAGGAACCTAAATTTTGTTTCATCGTGTTGGGGAACATTTAGGATATCAGGAAGCACAGTGGAAAAATTTCTTTACAGAAGAATATACTCTCCATCTCCTGGTGAACAGTTTTTGTTTTCTTTTCCAGGGAGTAGTTTATGTACTAAGTTTAGGCCACACATGAAAGTAATATCTCCCTCAAGAGACTGCCTTTGGCTTATGCTGATTTTTTTCAGGCCAAGACAATGGTAATGATTTAAGGAGGAAAAGAAGCAAAATGGAATAGGAGGAAAAGATGGAAGAAAAGGGATTAGAGAAATGAACAGTTTTCCCAATAGAATTCAACACAATTAAAGTATGTGTTGGGAAATCATGAGGGTCAGATCTCAGAACCAAAGTCAATGAGACAGTGCCTTCATTGGGTTATCCATACTGGATATTACGATTCCATACTGAGTATTATGATTCACCAAAGGAACGTCAAAGATGCAACAATAATCAAAAACCAAGTTTGTCTTCTAAGTTCAGTTCTCATTACACAATAACCAGAAGTCTACTGGGGTGCGTGCCATTGCTTTCGGTGGCTCCTCCAAGGCCAGCTGTGCATAGCTTCAGTAGCTTGGAAGCTGGCCAGTGCAGTAAGCCCCATGCTGGACTTGGGAAACTAATCCCCTGTATTATTGCTTTTTCACAGGTGGGACACCTGCCCTTTTCTTTTATCAAAGTCTTCCTAATGACATATTAAAGGCTCTCCAAACTCAACACAACATTGGATTATTACAGTTGAATGAAAAGATAAAAGCAACAAAGAAACATGAGTAATGAGTAAGCAGGATATTTAGTCTAAGGACCTGGTGCACATGCAACAGATTTACCATTTTTGACAGCCAGACTGAAAGGGAGGGAGAGAAGAAGGAAGGAAAGAAGGAAGGAAGGAAGGAAGGAAGGAAGGAAGGAAGGAAGGAAGGAAGGAAGGAAGGAAGGAAGGAAGGGAGGGAGGGAGGGAAGAGGAGGGAGGGAAGAGGAGGGAGGTAAGGAAAAGGAGAGAAGAGAAAGAGCAAAATGGGAGGGAAAGCAAACAAACTCAGGATTTTTAAAACTGTCAGTTTGTCAAAGGAAGTTTACTTCTGAATCTCCTATGATAAATCCAATAATCCTATATAGTAGTTTAAAATATAAAACCAGCAGCATGGCCAAATGAAAAGATAATAGGTTTTGGTGCTTACAGGTGTGTGTTATAACCCTATCGCCACTAAATATGTTATTCTCTAAATGTGACAACGGGTGTGGCTCTCAGTTTTCTCATCTATAAAATGGAAATAATAAATATGACCTCATGAAGTATTTACTTCATAATTAGAGACCTTACTATTGCCTGGCTCTGGGTTCGGTGGTATAGTTAAAACAGAGAAAAGATGCACAGAGTCTTTACAATGGAGCTTACATACAAACAGAGGAGACAGGAGATAAGGAAACCAAGAAATATATCACATATTTACATACTGAGATTAGTCCTATGAAATACATAGTCAGGTCCTATGAGAGGAAATAATTATGATGAAGAATGACGTGAGATATGAATAGCAGAGGCTATGACACATATTAAGCCCTCAAGAAATATGAATTTCTTCACTTTATAATTTAACCACTCTACAAAATACAAATATTTTAAACTATTAAAATATTTTTGGGCTTAGCAGAAAACTCTTGCAGACTTGCCAAAAAAGGCAATTTAAAACTAACAATATCTAATTAGTTTTCTTTTTTTAATTTTTTTTAAGAGACAGGATCTCATTCTGTTACCCAAGCTGGAGTACAGTGGCATGATCATGGCTTACCGCAGCCTCGACCTCCCTGGCTCAATGAATTCTCTTGCCTGAGCCTCCCCAGTAGTTGGGACAGCAGGCATGCACCACCACACCCAGCTGATTTATTTTTATTTTTAGTAGACAAGGTGTCTTGCTACGCTGCCCATGTTGGTCTCAAACTCGTGGCCTCAAGCAATCCTCTCACCTCAGTCTCCCAAAATGCTGGGTGAAAGCCACCATGCCCAGCCCCTAATTAGCTTTAAAGTATGTGGAATTTCACATCAACTTTTAACTACTGCTTAAATGTAGAGCATCAGGGACCATGATCATTTAGGTCAATCCCAGCAGTCTAAGTATGCTGAAGTTGAAAGCTGAATGGCGAACATTTGTGACTACATCTAAAAGGAAGGTGGAATAATAAAGAATTGGGACGTTTAGTGCAGGCCAAGACAAGAACACTTTTTGGGCTCTCTGTAAATGAAATCTTCATATCCCTCTACGGCGCTATTTTCTTTTCCTGGAGAAAATCATGAGAACTGGAACTGTCCAGGAAATGTGGAAGCTGCTGGCGTCTAAACATTTGAAAACTCACTTTA
Source organism: Piliocolobus tephrosceles (assembly GCF_002776525.5). NCBI lineage: Eukaryota > Metazoa > Chordata > Mammalia > Primates > Cercopithecidae > Piliocolobus > Piliocolobus tephrosceles. The sequence continues at coordinate 88,939,367 of NC_045436.1, forward strand.
TTTATTCATATATGAAATAAGCATATGCTACTTACCTTAAATAGCTAAATATTAAAATATACAATTTTTGAAAATAAAAGCAAGATAACTATATAATAGGACATTTCAAAAATTAAGAAAATAATATATATATATATATATATATTTTTTTTTTAACCCTCTCACCTGTAATCCCAGCACTTTGGGAGGCCAAGGTGGGCAGATCACAAGGTCAGAAGATCGAAACCAGCCTGGCCAACATGGTGAAACCCCATCTCTACTAAGAAAACAAAAAAATTAGCTGGGCGTGGTAGCGCGCTCCTGTAGTCCCAGCTACTTGGGAGGCTGAGGCAGGAGAATAGCATGAACCCAGGAGGTGGAGGTTGCAGAGAGTTGAGATCATGTCATTGCACTCCAGCCTGGCAGACAGAGCAAGACTCCATCTCAAAAAACAAAAAAACAAACCCTCTCACTTTGCTGACACAACTATTGTTTGGCGCCACTGTACTTTTATGAGCATGTATTTGATAAGTTTATTTCATGTGCATAACATTTTTAAATCTTATTTTTCTACCTAATCCCACATCATAAGCCTTTTCCATGTTATATCAATCTTCATATTCATGATCTTTAATCATATTTGGTTAAGTTGATGTTTCATTTTAGAATAATTACATAATCCATGATCCTGATTTTACTGTTGAACATTTTGGTTGCCCACACATTTTGGTTACTTTTAACATGAAGAACATTTTTGTGCAGATATGGTTTTTTTTTTTTTTTTTTTTTTTTTTTAATAATAGGGATTGTTTCCTTGGGATGAAGTATCAGAAATACAACTCCTGGGATAACAGGAGTCGAAAATCCATTTTGTGGAAATTGACACAGACTGCCTAATTGTTTCCCACAATATATATACTAATTCATAATGACTATTATGTATTGAAATATATAATACTTTGAGTCTCCATACCTATGTCACCACCGGATAATGTCATTAATTTTCAAATTTCTGTTAACAGATGAACAGTGTTACCTTAATTTAACTCATGTTTTCTTCTTTCCTAATTAGGCTGAACATTTTTTATTTAATAGTTACATTTCCTCTTTCATAAACTCAGTTTATGTATTTTGTATGGATGAGTTTTGAGAGAGTCAAACAATGAGAAATCTCTGCATTATTTTGAAATTTGGTATTGTGGTTATTATCAACATTGATGTTTTCTTTCTCATGTAAAACGTAACCTAGTCATAGCACAGGGACCCCAGATTTTAGAATTCTGTTCTCCCTGTAATTATAGAATCAATATGGGTCTCCCAAATCTGGTGGCTAATAGTGAGTTCACCACTTCTGTCCTTTCTGAGTTCTGTAACACAGACTCACCCACATTCTTAGCTTGCAGAAATTTCTACAAGTTTTCTGTTTTCTTTCTGAAACCTTTTGAAGGCTCTGAGATGACAACACTATGACCACTACACATCCCCACTCTCACCAAGATGTCTTACTACTCAGTCATAAATTCTGCAATCGGCACTACAGCTGCCAAGCTATTCCTTGCCCAGATGTGTTAAATCAATGCATAACTCTACAGGGGGCCCACATAAAACTTAATACTGCTCCCCACCACCCCATTCCAACCTCCAACATGAGTTGCCCTGACTCTGCAGCACAGTGTAGGATTTAATGGCTTATTCCATTCCTGCACTGTGTTCTGGGCTGGTCCCTGAAATCAAGTTTTATCTGGTCGAGGCTTTTCTCTGAGGACAGATTTACCATTATTCCCTCAGTTTCCAGATGGGATCACTATACTGTTATACACACAATCTGGCCTATTTCAGAGAACCTCTGATACTGATTACGTGTGTGTGTGTGTGTGTGTGTGTGTGGCACATGTGCATGGGTGTTTGGTGGTTCTCAGGAGGGGAGGAGTGATGGAGGGGGAGAAACCAAGACCTTGGCCTCTTACCTCAGAATAAATGAGGACTTCAAACACCTTTCAACTCCTGAATGTAACTTCGGCTGCTAATCTTCCTTTAAAATCACTCTAGGATTTGGAAATAACTCTAGAAATAACCTCCATAATGGGCATCATGAGAATGCAGAGATCCATTAGACCAGAGATTCCAAAAGGACAAAACTCATGTTCATCCTTTGAGCTGGCTCCTCCACCTGGTGTGTATTTACTCAAAAATAATAACACAATTGCTGCAGATCTTCTTTAATAAGTGCCCCCTGGGATTTTAGCTTCATACTATAGCATTTCATTGTTGATTGCTAGATATTTAAGGTTTATCTCTGAACCACAACAAAATGTACCCTTTGGAATATTGTAGCTTCATCTGCTTGTGTGGTCTACTGATAATCAATGTTCCTCTACTCATTGTAGGAATAATTTACATACTTTGAGATGCTATCATATCTTTCCTGGCTGCTTTCCCTAGAGGCTTAAAGCACTGCATTTAATATCTTCTCATAGATCGTATCTTCAGGTCTCTAGTATTTTGCCAAATTCTACTAATTTCACTATTTCTATCTACTAATTTTCTGTCATTTTCACTAGTTGGATTCTACTAATTTCTCAATGTCATTTCCATGATACAATGCCACAACTAAAAATAATCGATTAATAAATAGAAAACAAAAACAATGTCCTTTTGCCCAGACCCTAATCATTCAACTTACAAAAAGATGTAGATTATTTAGACCAGTGGTCCCCAACCTTTTTGGCACGAGGGACCAGTTTCATGGAAGACAATTTTTAGACAAGGGTGGGTGGCTGTGGTTTTGGGATCAAACTGTTCCACCTCAGATCATCAGGCATTAGATTCTCATAAGGAGTATGCAACCTAGATCCCTCACATGCGCAGTTCCAGAGTAGGGTTCCCACTCCCATAAGAATCTAATGCCACCACTGATGTGACAGGAGGTGGGGCTCAGGTGGTAATGCTTACTCACCCACTGCTTGCCTTCTGTTGTGCAGCCCGGCTCCTAACAGGTCAAGGAACAGGACCAGTCAGTGGCCCAAGGATTGGGGACCCCTGACATAGGCAGACTCAATATTTATGTAGCTGTTTGGACTAATTGAGAAATAAATAAAAGTGACACCAGAAAAAATAAACAATTCTAGTCCCCCCCTCAGAGTATTATTGGCTTTCTTTGCTTTGAAGAAAGAATAAGCAACTACTCTTAAAAATTCCCATTGTCATAGAATATGAAATAAATGTACAACATAGTCATGCCAAATTATATGAAATGCTAAACAGCGTTAGCTAATGTGTAAAATCCAAAGAGTTCTCCCAAGCTACTTAAACAATATCAAATTTAATCTAAAGGCAGTTGGATTCCTGATGATGTGACTTAGTTTAAGTAACGAAATTAACATACTATCCAAAGGGAGTTCTGTGTATTATTCTCATTAGTTATGAGAATATGATTAAATGATGTACACATTTACAATAATGCCACCATTCAGGCATTCAATGGAACCATATAGCTAAGAAAATCATAGATGTTTCACTTAAGAAAACAGAGCTTGTTTCAACAAATTTTTAGTTACTAGAATGCCATTGATACCACTCAGACCCCGGTAAAACATAAAGCTTCTTAGTAAGATTGTAAGAAGTATGCACATGACTTAAGAAGAATTGGTAACATAAACTCACACATTCGTACACAAAACAGGTCCCCTGAAACATAATGCTAAAATGAGGTGAGCTCTGTCTGTATTGCATGTATCCCTAACAAAGAAGCAAAACAACAAAAAAAGGTCATTTCACCGAAATAGATTATTAACTTTCTCAGTAACACAAGTCCTCTAAAAGTAGACAATATTGCCCAGATGACATCATCTCACAGTTTTATGATGAGAATATGACAGTTAAGTACCAATTCAAAATCCAGGAGACACCAGCATTTACTGAGTTGCTAGAATCTATGGTGGAAGTTTTAACACCAGAACAGAATACCACTGTTAACCACCATTATTTTGTTCTTTTAAATAATTTTCAAGTGATTTGTAGGCATTTTCTTTCCTATTATAATAAAATAATTACTAAATTAGTTATCTAAATATATATACTTTAAAACTGGGAGTGTTTTATTAACAGAGCTAGATGTACATACGAACAGAGAAGAATTTTAAGTTATTCTATATACTTGGAATTAAAGACAAGACATGACTAGAATCATGTTTGAAGGGGGAAATGATCATAAGAATTGATATTATGTGATATGAATAAAATAGAATGACAAAATAGATGAAATATCAAAGTATATTAAAACCTTATTTTTTACCTATTAGATCCTCTCATAAAATTGTGGGAGAGTACACACTTTTAAATTACACTTTCTTTCCCCAAAGACATCTATTAACATTGAAAAAAAAATGTAGCCCCAAAGGAAAAAAGTTAACACAATATGTAATGAAAATATATGAAGAATTTTATGTCTTTCACTTCCTTTGTATATTTTACCCACCATACAGTCCACACAGACTTAGCCAAATTAACAATTGATATGATCTTATGTATGCACTTAAAAGCTCATATAAATACCAAAACATCGAGTATTTCCTGAGAATTCTAACTGACAATGCAAATTTCAAACGTTTAAGCATTAACAATAAATTCAGTCAACCCTCAGTATCCATGCATTCTGTATCACAGATTCAACCAACGACAGATAGAAAATATTGGGGAAAAGAGTTGCATCTGTAGTGAACATGTGCAGACTTTTCTTTCTTATCATTATTCCCTAAACACTATAGTATAACAATTATTTACATAACACTTATGTTGTATTAGGTATTATAAGTAATCTAGAGATGATGTAATGTGTAAGGGAGGATATGCATAGCTTATATGCAAATATTACTCCATTTTGTATCAGAGACTTGAGCATCCATGGATTTTGGTATCCATGGGAGGTCCTGGAACCAGTTTGCCACTGACACCAAGGAACAACTATATATCTACATTCATCAGAATTCTGAAGGGTCACATTAATATGATTTTTTAGGTATTTTAAACTATATCAGCAATATCTGCTTTGTGCTTCACAGTAAAATTATCTCTCTGTTTAACAGGGAATTTGCTCTTTGTCCCACTTTCAACTATTATTAACCCTAGTAGCTTATTAATATATTCATCAATTTATCACTTATCAAGTGCTTTTTATGTGCTAACCCTGGTGTTCTGCTGATTCCTGAGACAACAATGAAGAACATTTTGCATATCACTCCTAATAAGAATATCTGCTACACTAATAAGTACAGTAGAGCAGTGGTCCCAACCATTTTGGTACCAGAGACTGGTTTTGTGGAAGAGAATTTTTTCATGGACCCAGTGGTTAGGGGTGGTTTGGGGATGATTCAAGGGCATTACATTTATTATGCACTTTATTTCTATTATTATTACATGGCGATATATAATGAAATAATTATACAACTCACCATAATGTAGAATCAGTAGGAGCCCTGAGTTTGTTTTCCTGCAACTAGACAGTCCCATCTGGGGGTGATGGGAAACAGTGACAGATCATCAGGCATTAGATTCTCATAAGGACACAAAACCTAGATCCCTCACATGCACAGTTTGCAATAGGATTCATGCTCCTATGAGAACCTAATGCCATTGCTGATTTGACAGGAGGTAGCACTCAGGTGGTAATGCAAGCGATGCGGAGCAGCTACAAATACAGATGAAGCTTCACTGGCTTGCCTACCTGCTGCTCCCCTCCTTTGCTGTGAGGCCCAGTTTCTAACAGGCCACGGACCGATACCCGAACTCTGAAGGGACTGGGGACCTCTGCAGTAAAGGGTCCTGCAATGATTGCTCTTGCTGTGTTTAAAGCAAATTATCAGATAAGCTGATTGGCACAGTACCAAACAATAAGTAAAGGTTTTGATAAGTGACCACCATGGGCTAAATGAAAATGGAAAACCAAATCAGGATGCATTAAAGTCATACAAAGGAAAATTTTTTAAAACAATAAACTTTTAAAACAGAAACAGCAGAAGATGAGAGACTGTGGAATCCATACCTATACAGCAATACTTACGCACAAGGCCAAGCACTGCTCTAGGTAACATGGGATGAACTATCAGCTTGTGGAATTTCTTTCAGATCTCTATTTCCATAACGTCAATAAAAACAAAACTAGCCTTCCACCTATTGCCTCTTCACCCACTCCTGCTAAGGAACGAAAGTGGCAACATTATTTTAAACAATATTTTCTTCAGCTAACACTGACAGCCACTATTCTGTCTAGCAGGCACTAGGCCTAAAGGCAGTCTAAGAAATTTAAATAACTGAATCTGTATTAGAAGCCCAATGAACACCAGCTTCAAAGCTTTTAGCCCCAGAGCAATGGGCAGCCATTGATACATGATGTCAACCATCTGAAGGGTAAGAATGAAACCATTTTAAAACGGAAACAGACAGAAAGGCGAACACCCTCAAGCATTTTGAAGCTATGTCATAATAGATGGTGTTGAAAGCTGTGCTAAGATCAAGTGCGGAAGGACCTTAGTGCAGGAGAAAGTAAAATCTGCAATGTGAGGAGGTCATTTATAACTCTGACAAGGGTAGTCTCCCTACTAGCTGCTTTTTGGGTGACTGAAATGTTCACATTTAGAGTAGTTTGAGATATAGGTATTCAGTTCTTTCGCCATCACCCATAAAGGATAATTCTGGGGGGAAGAGAGGATGCAAGTGGTCTGGTCGTAGCAGTAGGGGGGTTTTCTTATCCTTTCTCGGTTGATCTTACAATGTCACCCATTTCCCAGGTCTGTCCAGATAGCCTCTTGACTTGTTTGTCTTTTAAGAAGATTTTTGCAGTGTCTGGGTTTCTCTATTAAACTCTCATTTTCTGATAATTTTCCCATACCTTCCTAAACTCAAAACAACACTGGAATAACATCACCCATAACTCATTTCCTAGAATGTGTTGAAGGTTTTTGTTTTGCTTTGTTTTTTAAATTAGAGTCAGGGATTTTGGTACTATTTAAAAGTAACCTCTGATACTTATGATGCTCCCTCTGAGTATTTACCACAGTGTAATTAAGTTAACCATGTGAATTTCAACAGTACCGTATGTAATTTTTGAGGTTATCTATTTATCATAAATTGCCAGATATTCTCAAATATGCATTTTTCTTTAAACTAAATAAAATAAATGACACAGCATTTGCATCATCAAAACTGTCATGCAGGCTTTTCTCAAAAATAAAAGTTTAGAAAAGCACATTTAAACAATATTTATCATAAAGCTGCTTTTCACAGTTCTTTCTGGCATCAGATTAAGAATTCACATTTATTAAAATGGAATCTGGAAAAAAAGACACTATTTACACAAAAGCCCACACAAATGTTTAAATAGGGCTTATAATATGCAGGAAAGTTATTTCTAGGTGAAATGTTAAAATCCATAGGGGAAAAACTAGATGAATTGCAAGGCAGAAATCTAGCACGGACTATGTTGTGACAGAAGTACCAACACTGTAAAGTGCCCACAAATCCGCAGCATGGGCAGACTTCCTACCTGCCCTTGTAATCCTGAACACCTGCCTGCTATGATGAGCAGCTACAGCACACTGGCTTCCAAAGATGCATTTCTGAATGTGAGTTCTGGGGAAAGAGCAGCCTACAGAGATTTTGAATCCTGATTTTTGTTTCTGCTTACTACATGGAATGCCAAGTGCAAAAGGCAAGGACAAAAAAAAATCCATGTTTTCACTGGCAAGCCTACAGAGTCTTGTGGTCAAAAGAATCTTGCAATTTCTGCTGATGCTCCTGGAAACAGATTGATGATCTAGGTTACTGTGCTTTTTCAGGAGGTGAATGAAAAAATGGTGTTAAATAAGACAGATCATTCTGAAACACAGTTTCATAATAATCGCAAGATTCAGACTAAACTAAAGTAAAGCTTCGGCAATCTTTTAGGTGGATTTTTTTTCTACCCAAGATTTCCATTTGTTTTCAGTGTCCAGATAGATTTCCAGCTGGACAGCTGAATGCTCTCATTGTTCTATTGAAGAATATTCTCCACTATTTACCATTAATCAATCCACTTTAACTGTGTAGCATACTGTTTAGTATAACTGAAAATTTTTTTATAGTCATTTGAGCAATCCTTCTGAATTGACTCATACATTCATTTATTTAACAACAAAAAATGTTGTCATTTTATGGTTAGGTATTGTGCTAAGTCCTGAAAAAGCTGAAAAATAACACATCGCCCTTACCCTTGTAAGGATTTCAGTATGTACAGAGAGATATGCAAACACCTATGATACGAGCTAGAATAAATTCAAGCTCAGATAGCTAAAAAGTGCACACAATAAAAGGAGTTAATTCTGGCTTATAGGAGGCAGCAGCTGAGAAAATTGAGACTCTTCACTGCAAAACTTAAGAAAAAATATTCTATCGATTTAGAGTACTTTCCCAGCATTCTGTAGCTGACAAGCACACTTTTGTGTCACAGGTTTCCAGTCTTCCTGAAAAGTCTTAGAAGTGAGTTAAAACCCTTAGAAGTCAGTTAAAACTGGTGCTGTTTTGAGAATTTCATCATATCTACTGAAACAATTAGAGACTACAGGGGCAATATGCAATAGAAACCATTGATACGTAATTTAAACTCAGATTACAATAGTAATAGAAATAGGAAGTGGGTCAATGGCTTTCTTTCCAGTCAGTATAGAGGTGTTTATACTAATATCAGTTGAGTGCTTTACTCAAGGAACTGGGCTGTGCCAGCTTCTGTTTGCAAACTGTCATTACAAAATTGTGCTGTCATTATCATTACCACCACCACATCACCATTAACAACTAGCACATACGTAGCATGAGGCATGTGCTGGGTACTGTGCTATTATAGATATTAATCACTCCTGTAATCCTTACCTCAACTTTATATGATAGGCACTACTGTTACTTCCATTTTATAGGTAAGAAAACTGAGGCACAGTGAAGTTAAATAATTTCTTAACCAATTATTAAGTAGTAGAGCTAGGAAGTCTGGCTCTAGAGTCTTAGGTCTTAACCATTATACTAAACTGTTTCTCTATGGATTTTAAAAATATAATAATAATAAATGCAGTAATGCAATATTTACCTACGAGAGTTAATCCTAATAGAAAAAAATATTAAATTTATACATAAGAAGCAAGGGATAAATCACCTGTAGGAAAATATAAGTCTGTGATACCCTTACCCAAAGGTGTTCTACTGCAAAAATTGACAAGCTCTTGTCCAATAACTCTTCTATTTTTCTCACCTAAATAACCCAACATATAGGACTAATTTTAAAACACATAATTCACTAATTACCTTAAGAACAATGATGTGCAGTGATATTTTTAAGTAACTATCAAAAGATGTTGAACCCAGGGTTCTAATGAGTATTACATGGGAACCCTCTTTTTTTTAATGTTATTTAGATATATCAGACTTAAATGGCACCCTATTTATTACTATTCTTTCACAACTGTACATAATTAGATTTTACCACCTAAATTTTATGAATATTTCCTAGATATATTCCTTCCTTTCCACCCTCAATGAAACTGTTTTATTTTCAGCTATCTCCTACTTCAGTTGTTGCAATCAACTCTCTTAAATTACTGAGCTCATATGATATGCCAAGCATTGTGCTAGATGCATAATATACTTATCTAATTTGAGCCTTATAAAAGTTCTGAGCAGAGTAGTAGTATCCACATTGAACAGGTAAGAAAAAGTTTCAGAGATTAAATAACCTGCTCAAGGTCACATTGCTGGTGAGTGGGGTTATTGGGAGAATTCAGAAGCATTTCGTGCATGGTCAATATTTCCCCCAAGATACCATCGTAATTTACTGTGCATCTCCTCTGCCTCACACATATGAATTGATTAATGTATGTTTTATGCTTGACTGGAACAAAGTACAAGGTCCTTCCAATCTAATATACCATTATGGCTCAGCTTTCAATACTCTATCACCCACTACAGTTTTTTGTCTCACATCAAAAAACAGGCTCTAGATCATCTATTCAGAAAAAAAGGGCAAGGGATACAAAAATTAAAGAAAATCTCTTTAGATTAGATAGAATATTAATTCTACTTGCTTTCATTTCTTACAGTTGTAATATTTAATAAACATTAGTAATGAACCAAAACTGATCTGACTATACTATTTTTTCAGAAACTAATATTTTGGTGTGTTTTTTGGTAATAGCTTTATTTCTATGTAATTCACATACCATACAGTTTATCCATTTAGAGTGCACAACTGAATGATAATTAGTATATTCATAGATAGGTGCGACCATCACCACAGTAAATTTCAGAACACTTTTATCTCCTCAAAACGGGCAATCACTAATCTATTTTCTTTTTTCCACTCTGTCAGCCAGGCTGGAGTGCAGTGGCACAATCTTGGCTCACTGCAACCTCCATCTCCCCGGCTCAAGCAATTCTCCTGCTTCACCCTCTTGAGTAGCTGGGATTACAGGCATGTGCCACCACGCCCAACTAATTTTTGTATTTTTAGTAGAGATGGGGTTTCACCACATTGGCCAAGCTGGTCTCGAACTCCTGACCTTACATAATCCGTGAATCTCGGCCTCCCAAAAGTGCTGGGATTACAGGTGTGAGCCACCACACCTGGCCCACTAATCTCTTTTCTATCTCTACAGATTTGTCTTTTCTACACATTTCATATAAATAGAATCATATACTATGTGGTCTTTTGCGACTAGCATAATGTTTCAAGATCCATCCATGTTGTAGCATGTATCAGTACTACATTCAATTTTATAGCTGAGTACTATTCCATTGTACGGAAATACAAATTTTCTTCATCCATTCATCAGCTGATGGACATTTGAGCTGTTTATACTGCTTAGCTGTTAAAAATAATACTGCTATGAACATTTCTGTACAAGTTTTTGCATAGACATATGTTTTCATTTCTCTTAGGTATGGACCAAAGTGGAATTACTGGTCATTTAGTAAACTCGATCTTTAACTATTTGAGACACTGCCAGATTGCTTTCCAAAGAGGCTGTACCATTTACATTCCCATCAGCATGTGTGACGGTTCTATGTCCTCGCCAACATTTGTTACCATCTGGCTTTTTTATTAGAGCCGTCCTAGTGCATGTGAGGTAGGATTTCATTGGGGTTTTCATTTGCATTTTCCTGATTACTAATGAAATTGAGCATCTTTTTATATGCTTATGGGCCATTTGTTTATCTTCTTTAGAGAAATGTCTATTCAGATCTTTTGGCCATTTTTAAATTGGTTTATCTTTTTATTTCTGAGTTGTAAGAGTTCTTTTTATATTCTAGATACACGTGCCTTGTGGGATATATGATTTGCAAATATTTTTCCCTATTCTGTGGGTTGCCTTTTCACTTTTTTTCTTTTTCTAAAAACTTTTATTTTAGGTTCATGGGTACATTTGCAAGTTTGTTATAAAAGTAAACTACTGACATGGGGGTTTGCTGTACAGATCATTTCATCACCCAGGTACTAAGCCTAATACCCAATAGTTAACAGAAACTGATATTTTGAACAAAATAATGCCCCCTTTTCCTAAAAAGAGCCTCATTAAAAATTATTAGATGAGAAATATGATAAGAGAAGGATATTTATGAAAACTGTAGCATATAAAATAAGTTTGATACAGCCATTTCTAAAATAAGACTTTGTAAAGGGCACAAGCAGCTTTAAAAATCTGATATTGTAATGAAAATTTAATAGGACTTCCAAACAAAGAAGCATTCATCTATTTCACGACCTTCTGAGAAACAAATCTAAGTATTTGCCTATGTCTGGTTTAAAAATGTCTGATATTTTTAACTCCATAATAGTCATCAATGTGATTTACTGATGTAAATTAATTTGTTTAGTTGTTTCTAAACATCAAAAAGTGATATTGTGAAAGGCTAAAAAAGGAAAGCCTAAAAAAAAGAAAAAAAAAATTCTAAAGGAAAGCATAACAATTTTATTACTCCATACATTCCAGACTGCTTTATTTCTTCTTTAACTGCTATTTAGTATGACCAAAATACAGAAACACCAATAACTTTTACACTAAATACAATATTTTATACATGTAAAACTACAGAGTAGGTAAGTTTCTGTAATAATCTGCCACAAAGAAAGATATAAAGTAAGAGAACAAAAAAGGAATAGCTTTTATCTCCCTAGTTTTTCACGTCAGTTTGCCTTTCATATTTTTATCTCTCTCTATCCTGCATTCTTATCTATCATACAATAGAACAACAATTTAAATTAAAGGAAAAAGACTACACGTGGCATTTTGTTTTGTTTCAAGAAAAGAGAATAATCCACTACACAAGACTCATTTTGTGTCAAAAACTCTACAAAGCTTTTTCCTGAGGACCTTGTCCTGAAGCAGAACTTAGAGCTTCCTCATTTTGAGTCCCTTTCCAATCATATACATCTGTCTGAGAGAATAAAACAGATGACTGTATTAATTTGTTCCATCTGTTTTGACTGTAGGACTGGAAGTTCCTTGAGGGCAAAGGACACATATTCCCTTGGATTTCTAGGTAGACAGTACAGAATTTGAAAGGGACTTCCCTAACTAACGTGTTGAAAGACAAAAATGAGTAAGTTATAGATATGCCTTGCCTTAATTAAGGCCACAGTATTAATACTATTATCACAGAGTTGAAATTTAAAAACTAAAACTGTAATGAAGTAAGCTGCTCATAAGTTAGCTCTCAAAATGAAAAAAAAATCAGCAACATAAAGTAGAAAGAACACACTGCTCACCGTAAATTCACAAGATAGGATCATTTCTGGTAACCCAGATGACTGAAGTATGTTTATTTTCACATCACATACTTAATCTCTAACACTACAGGGGAGCCTGTAGTGTTATACTGAATTATATTACACTGAATTATATTACATTGAATTCCCCGAGAATTTATTCTTGTATGTTATTATACAACCAACGCTATAGCAAGAACCACACACCAGGTTTTCACGCCCTATGTTGAAGCCCATATTACATTGTATTCTGTGGGCCCAGCATGATTCATTTAGAATACAAAACCAATCTCTCATTTTGCATAAATCAGTAGTTTTCACAATCTGAGAGCTACCTGGTTAGTTTTCAGGTTGTGGCATTTCATTTTATTTTGTTTTCTGCAGTATACTGTCTCGTGCTCCTTTGGTTTTGTTTTTTTCAAATGGCAACCTAAGTTACATTTTAATAAATGCCTTATTCTTTCCTGCATTTTAATTTGTATCCCTACAATTCCAATAGAGCCCTCTCAAAAGTCACCAATAACTTTTCAAATTCAATGACCTTTTTCTTTTATCAGCCTGTGTGTCTAGATGTCACAGCAGAATTTGGCACTTCTCCTCCTTTTGGTTTCTGTGACACCAAATGATCCTGGTTCTCATGCGCTTTTTGACATCAGTGTACCTGTTCTCCAAGGTTTTGTGCCACTGTCTTCTTTATCTACTCTCTCATCCATTGAAATTGGGGCTCTGTTACCTCTACCTGACTGAGTCCTGCATCTAAAGAGTCAGCTGAGCCCATACAAGAGGCCAGTCTGCATTTGTAATTGTCTTCCATGTCCACAGAAACTTCAGACTCTGCAAATTCAACATTTTGAAACAGAATGCATGTTCCCTTCAGATGAAGTATAGCATATTCCTTGTCTCTCAGGTTCTGATTTTATTTAAAAGTTTACTCCCTTTCTCTCTTGTCTATTCTGCAATATATCTTGCACTCATTCTTTCTTCTGATTCCACTGACTCTATCTCAATATAGGTCAATTTCATTCACCTGGACAACTATAAAATTCCAAGTGAACTAGTTTATAGTCTTTCCCCTCTCCAATGCATTAAACATACTGCTCTTATGTTAAGCTTCTTTAAGGACATATCTAGTTATTTATTTCCATTGCACAAAAAGCCATAAAGGGATAGAATGCAAAAACTTTTGTCTAGCATTCAATGTTCCCTGCAATATCTACCATATCTACCACTTTTCCAACCTATTTACTTCTCCTCCCTTTGGGGATTTGGCATCTCAGCAAAACCGACATACTAAATCTTTGTGCATATTCCAAGTGAAGATGTTTATCTTAGCACTGCTAGCACCAAGAACACTGCCTAGCCCATAAAAGTGCTCAATAAATATTTGTTAAAAGAATAAATGATAGCCTGTAAGAATCTTTTACCCTGAAACTAACATCCAGTATATTTTATAAGGATGAGGTAGAAGTTACTATAAAGTTCACTAAATCCAAAGAGTAGAACCAGCCAAAGGAGGAATGGGAGTGGAAGCTACTAAGGAAGCCCCAGGAGGACACTCCCCCTCTGAAATATTATTAGCTCTGTTGGAAAGCACATGACGTTTTAGACTTAAAGTAAGAGGACGAATCGTAACTTGCCAAAGAAGCTTCCAGTACTACACATTTTTTTTTAGAAGAAATTCAGTTCCTGCTGTTCTTTATTTACTTAAAAAGGAGTGTCACCTATCAGAGTCATTTGTCAAGGGCTGAACAGTTGCAGCATAACAAATTTAAACCTTTCACTATGAATAAAGCATAATTAACACACTGGCCAAAGGATGCTGAGTGTTCAGCTCAAAAACATTCTGGTACCAACAGAGAAAAGGAAACTTACTTGGTAAATTAAAACATATGTTGCATGTTTTACTCTCAACATCCATAAATTGAAGGAAGAGATGCCAATTTGTCTAGTAATGATGATGAAGTTGGGAGAACAGTGAGGAAAATCCTCCCTTAAATGATTATTTTTCAGATAATTTATCATCTCCTATTTTGCTTTGAGATATGTTTTGTGATGAGATCTTTATGGTAAGATTTGAACCTTAAGACATTTAAAATATTCAAAAATAAATAGAAAAGCTCTATAGTCTATTCTTTAATCAGCCTTCCTGGTTCTGTCACTATAATAAGTAAGTAGGACTCTTAATGCATCTAAATAAGAAATCAGTGTTATTCCCTGTTTATGTTTGACTGTTGGGAATTGCTCTTTGACTATTAATAATTATTCATTACTCATGCCTGGCTATTCAAATAAAAACTCTGGCTAACTCTTTTTGGAAGAGTCTGTTTTTACTCAGAGGGGCCTAGGAAAGCTGTTTTGCAATGTAGCGGGCTCCCCTTACACACCTTTACAGGAGTTAGTTGAACATCACATGCTAATGCCCATAGCATTATCAAAGTACCACAGATACGTTCACTGATAGGACTGCTGACATGGAGTGCTGTCTCATATGGCCCAGGGGAGGATGAGGGTGACACGAAAAGAGTCAAAAGACAGTGAACAATGGGACACTTGCTGTCACCTAGTCTGCGTGGGATCCCTCCTACTCAGAATGCAAGTATGAGTATAAAGGGCTGAATATGGACAGGCCTATCAACCACCCAGTGTGTGGGCAAAATGGCAAAATGTTCCAAGCAGCTAGGAGAGAAGCAACATTCAAGTAATCCAAGAGCCATGGCTGGACCCCAGCCCTCAACAATGTGACTGTTAGCATCCATGCTGTGGCATTATTCTTTCTTTCAGTAAAGAAAAAAAAAAAAAATCAAAACCAAAAGCCTCTCTTTGAGGGAAGCAGCATAGACAAGAAACCTTAAGATTACATGAAACTTTTTGACTGAACAAAACAATAATGGAGTCTGCACCTAAAACACAGAAATTTAACTGCACTACCCATCCCCACTGCAGCACACCTAAATGACACCAGACATAAAAATGCCACTGCCTAACTCATGCCTTGAAATCCAGGTACCTTCTCTGAAGTGATCCATGTGCCACTCTTGCCTGAAAATAGAAGTGGTCTTTCTAAAGTTACATGCACACATCAAGAAACATATTGATGACCCTTCTTGCATATTCAGTGGTCCTCTACTCTACTGAACTACACTTCAGGTTTATTAGAAACATTTAATATACTACTGACTGATCTGTTTACTATATGCTGTGAAAGTCATATTACTTTTACTTTGCTTCCTTTATTTTAATAAACTCTGTTATTAAATATAGACATTCAAATACTTACATTAGGAAATATATTCTTCAAAAATTTATTGCTTTTTGCATATAAAATCTCACCTGTATTTTTTCTTGAATAATTAGAATTTCCATAATAGTTAGAAATTGGGTCAAATAGCTGCAGTGGACTGAGATATACATTGTTCTGTGATTATTATTTAAACCTCATTCTATACACTGTTCATATCATTATATTTTAAAAACAACACACAACTTGACTGGCATCCAAAAAGTTAGTACAGGAGTTATTTAATACTCTGAAGCATCTGTGGTAATGAATGGACTCTAAGTTTCCTTTTCTATTGAAAATACATTTTAAATATATATATTTAATATATATTAAAATCTGAAGATTTCAGAATTAATCAACACACATAGAAAGGTATATTTTATGCTGCTCTTATTGACAGATGCTTTGTAAGTTTTAATTTTATCAATCTTGTCTAGCACTTGAGAAAAAGAAAAAGTTGATACAGTTTAGAGGCTGTGTTGAGTATCAAAAACATCTTTAATTTTCTCAGCTTTATGAGTCTGAATCTGTAAAAAATTAGAGTAATTGTGGCTCCACAATGAGGAGCAGGTATGGGGCATGGTTTAAGGTTTTGATGCCACCTGTAGCAAAACTGAACTGAGGCTCAGATCAGTGGTTCTGAGATCTTTTGTTTTGTTTTCAAACAGGTAATTTTATTTTTAATTGTAAATTGACAACTTATAATTGTATAAATTTATGGGGTGACATTATAATTCATGAGTCATACTGCACTAAAATGGTTGATGTGTCTGCCTCCACCATAAATCTATAAATGTCTAGAAACAGGAACTTATCCCATTCAACTTGCTCCCATGAAGCTTAACACAGTGCCTGTGAAGTAGACATTCAAAACTGATGAATGAATGAATGACAACTACACAATTAGCAATATTTGTTAAGAACCAGGTAGTGTTCCAGGCACTGAATTTATAGCAGTAAGTGAGACAGTTTCCCTCCTTTCAGGAGATTTACATTCGAATAGAAGACATACTCTTCTCCGTGGGGCTACATGTAACCATTGAAGTTGGCAACATGAGATTACTGGTGATTTGGACAAGAGAATGAATGATGGGGATAGAACCCAGCTGAGCAGGAGAATGAAGACAGTGATTACAGAGAACTCTTTCAAGCAGTTTTCCTCTGGGAGAATTCCAGTTTTAGTACTGTGGTACCCTCTTCTCTTAGAAATCAACCACATACAGCAAAGAGAAAGAAGCAGAAACAAAAATGGCATCTTTGCCTGACTTGTTCACTCTTTTATTAAAAAAATTTTCAGAGAGAAGTGAAAAAGGAGCTTCACCTGCCCATGACCAGCACATGAAGAGGAAGGCTGGACAAGCACAGTGGGACATTTGGAAAGAGTAATTCAAGGAAATATTAAACAAAAGAAGACACAAAGTGGAAAAGCCATCACATTGTGGGAAAAAATGACACGGAGCAATCAAAATAGAGATATAACCTCATTACCTTACAGAGAAAGGGCCATTTAATCATCCTGGCAAAATGATCAGGTTATTTCCAATGAAATTACATTAATTCATTTTGGGCAGGTCAGTTCAATCTCTCATCTTTCATTCCTTTACTAGAATACCCACCTCACAGGACGTGAAGAAGGTATATAGCAGCTCCTGTATTTAATAAATAATAGCTTCTCTTCTGCTAAGTGGATAATTAAAAAGTGCTTGACAGTAATTTCTTATATAAAACCTGTACTCATTTTATTTACTCTGTTTTTTTTTTTTTTATAAAAACCACAAAGGTCAACATCATTTCAGTTCCAGTTTGAATGATTACAAATTATGAGATCAGATCTACTTGAAGCATATAGGACAGTTACATCTACTAGTTCACTTGAGTATATATTTTTAAAAAATTTTTTTTTGAGACAAGGTCTTGCTCTGTCACTCTGGTTGGACTGCAATGGCATGATCTCGGCTCACTGAAACCTCTGCCTGCTGAACTCAAGTGATTCTCCAGTTAAGCCTCCCAAGTAGCTGGGACTAGGCATGCACCACCATGCCCGGCTAATTTTTATATTTGTAGTACAGATGGGGTTTTGCCATATTGCCCAGATTGGTCTCCAACTCTGCACTCAAGCAATCTGCCTGCCTTGGTTTCCAAAAGTACTGGGATTACAGTTGTGAGTCACCACGCCCAGCTGTATTTTAGAAGTATAATTGCTGCATAGGTTTTTTTTTTTTTTCTTTTTTTCAAAAATTCAATTAAAGTCACATAAATATGAAGTACTATAAATTCTGTAGAAGTTTGAGTTTACCAAATTCAGTATATATAAATGTAAAACATTTCTAATTAAGAATACAGTGCATATATAATATAAACATGTAAAATGTAATAGAAATATGTAATACATGCAATAGAAACATGTAAGATGTTTCTATTTAGCAAACCTTTGCAAATTTATTCATGAATGTTTAATCTGAATTTCTGTCCCCTATGATTTCCTTGTTAGTAGGTTTTCTTTGTTTTCCTTCTACCTCTTACCTTCACATGAAAATTTTTTCACTTTGGTAAATGACTTTTCATCTTAATTAAACATAGAGGAGAGGATCTGTCATCAGTCATTCTGTTGCATTTGTCAAAAAGTCAAGAGGCTGTTAGGAAACTATGCAAGTGCTTTCAGAATTTAAAATTAAAATATACAGTTTTAGAACTTATAGCAACTAGAACTAAATATACTGCTTGCAAGTGCTGAAATGTAGTTATGCTGTGTCTAAATGTCTTATAAAGATAATATACTTATAAATGAGTGCTATTTTTTAAAAAAGCAAAAACCTTCTTTACTACTTAGTTTCACCCACTTACTTCTTGGTCAGAATGCCAAGTGGAATATTATCAGTTTAAAATTCCATTTGAAAGTTTATTTTCTGAATTAATATCATTGAGAACTACAGTGAGCAGCCCGATGTGATGTAACTACTTAGGAAACAGTCTATTGGACTCAGCATTAGTGACTGACATCTTCAAGGGATGAGTGTGCATCATCAAAGTTAAATCAAAGCGCTAACATTTATAGCCTGGGTTGAACAAAGGGAAAATTTTCAAATGAAATGTTCTGAGGGAAGACCTCTCCTCAGGACAGCTTATATATTTATGTACAGGAATAGACATTAAATTTCCTGGCTTCCTTCTTTTTTCCCCAACTGTGAAGGGCAAAACACAAATTTGGCAACATCTCCTGGAAGAAAAAGAATCATATAAGTGGCTGAAAAGGCAGTTCAAGGAAGCAGTTTTTGAAATGCTTCAGAATAAAGTCTAGTCAACAGATTGACATCTGAAGGCTTTAGTAGTCTGTCTACAACCTTCATTTCTAACTTGTTTGCTTTGATTCTCCTTCTGTAACTCCTTAACTACAGTTAGACTGGTCTCTCCCTACACCTCCAAAAGGTGTTTGCTTTCTCTCTGTGTGTTTGTGCTCATGAATTCCCTCTTCTCCCCTTTTTGTCTCTCTAAGTCCCATTACTATTTCAGATGCAACTCAAACTCATTTTACCAAGTCTTTCTCAGTCCAAAGTATTTCCTTTACACTCAAAACCACTACAGCAATTATCTGTATAATTTAATACTCAATAATCATGCATTTCTTTCTGAGATGTCCTATGTTGTTATTTAAACCGTTATTTTCATCCAAATTGTCTCTGTGTGTGTATGTGTCTGCCTGTCTAGCTTATACTTTTATACAAACCCACAACACCTAACGCATAGTTCACCATGCACGGCAAGAGAGTTCTCAAGAGCATATATCACTTCCTGAGAGTTCTTTTAGAAGTCAGCTAAAACATTTCCAAGACAGTTCTTTCCTTTCTGCTTACTAGTAAAATAGTGGCTCAGGTATCTGACTAATAACTCTTTAGGTGGAAAAAAAAATAAAAAGTCCTGTACAACACTGCAATCCTTAACACCAGACTCAGAGGGAATCCATTTTAATCTGAAATAGGCCAGGACACATCACCACTTATTTTGAAGGGTCTGGCTGCTCTGCATAAACACACAAGTGCAGGAGCAAGTTTTCCAAGATTCATTGAGATGTGAGCCAGCGATGTATGCCTCAGATTAGCAGCAAGCCAAAAGCCGAAAGACGCAGACTCTTAAAACATTTATGACATGTTGGTCAGGAGCAATGGATGACAGCCCAAGGAAACAGTAATGTGATACTGAGCTTTTCACCTTGAGGTGACTGGTTAAAACTCAGCTTGGGATCATGAGAAATTTATAGCACCCTAATGCAATAAAGAAAGCTATCTGAGACCAAGGGAAAGTGACCATAAGACAAGGGCCACTACCACAAGTCCACAGGGAGATCTGAGACAGAGGCACAAAGACTAAAAAGAAGTCAAATCATCTGTAATCTCAGCACTTTGGGAGGCTGAGGTTGAAGGATTGCTTGAGGCCAGGAATTCGAGACCAGCCTGGGCAATATAGCAAAACTCTGTCTCTACAAAAATTCTTTTTAAAAAAATTAGCTGGGTGTGGTGGTGTGCAGTCTCAGGTAGTTCCAGCTACCTGGGAGGCTGAGGTGAGAGGACTGCTTGACCCAGGAGTCTGAGGTTGGCTGCAGCGAGCTATGGTCGCACCACTGCATTCCAGCCCGGGTGACAGAGCGAGATGCACACATGCGTGCACACACCACGCCACCCACATCACACACAGCCATCACTTTCCACAAAGAATAAACTTCCTCTCGGGCAACCGTCAAGGTCCACTCCCTTACCTTCTTACTCTCTTAGAAGTTATCTTGAATTCTAAGGTACCTGTACTAAATTATGGATTTGACAAAACTGCTTAAACTTGTCCCTCTTACTGTCAATTTAAAAAACTGATTTTGGTAACTGTGACGGCACAATGTCTACAAGACATTGTCTAGTGCCCCATATGCATATTTATCTTACTTCCTAAGATTTCTTAGAGTTTGCTGTAACAGAGTGAAAAAGAGCACGCAACTTGGCATGAGAAGATCCAACTTGAGTCTTGGACCTCAAGCAACTCACTCAATCTGTGTGAACCTCAGGCTCCTTTCCTATAGAATTGGGGTAAAAATAACCTATATTCATAGGAGATTGTGAAGATTGAAGGTTAAATGTACTACTGCCAGAAAAAAAAAAAAAGAAAGAAAACATTTACTTCTGCCAACTGTTTTACAAAATCAAGTAAAATTACAGTCACTTTTTTTTTTATCCTCACTGGGAAAGTTTATGCTGAACATTGATCAGATTTCCTACTCCAGGCCAGAACAAAACAAGAAGTCTTAAACCCCGAGATCTTCCAAGCACATGTGCAGTTCAAATGATAAAAGGGAACTATGAGACATGACTTTAATAAGGCTTTGGAAAATACAAACTAAAACTAAAAATCACATTCTCTTTGCCCCCCTATTTAGTCTAAGATGAAGTTCCTAACCCTCTTACAGATTGCAACTAAAAATCATTTGACATCTCAACTAATTTAATCCTTCCTCTTAAAAAATGCATACAGGCTGGGTGCAGTGGCTCACGCCTATAATCTCAGCACTTTGGGAGGCCAAAGTGAAAGAGTCACTTGAGGCCAGGAGTTTGAGACCAGCCTAAGCAATACAGCAAGACTCCATCTCTATGAAAAAAAACAAAAACAAAAACAAAACAAAAAAAACCCCTTTTTAAATTAGCTGCCTGTGGTCGTACATGTCTGTAGTCCCAGCTACCTGGGAGGCTGAGGTGAGAGTATTGCCTGAGCCCAGCAGTTTGAGGCTCGCTGCAATGAGCTATAATCATACCACTGCATTCCAGCCTGGGTGACAAAGCGAGACCGTATCTCTTAAAAGAAAAAAAAAAAAAAAATACACACAGCCAAACTATGGATTTTAAAGTAAAATACATAAAAAGTTCAAGGACGAAGAAAAATTTTCAGAACTAATGGCAATCCTGTAAAATAATATATGAGGCCAAACATGAAATTAACGTTTTTAAAAGCATGTTTTGCACTAATTCTCAATGCAATTTGGATGAAAACATTTTGTTAACTTCAAATTTATCATCAAAAGCCTTTTCCTTTTTCTAAATTTATAGCAACTTAGTATTTCTCACTGCAAAAAAAAAAAAGTTTTTAACTATTTAGAACTTTAGTTGGAAAATATCCATACCAAATCAAAGACATTATAATTTCACAGGCCCTGTTTATTAATATTATATGACTAGTCAAATACAGCACAGTGCCTAAAAAACAACAGTTTCAATAAATATGTACTGAATGAAGGAAACAATAAATGAATGAGTGAATAAATGATAAGTTTGTCTTCCAAGGTTTTGTAAAACCTTTCTACATATATGAAATATCCTTCCAGTGAAAGAGAGTTGGTTCTTCCTTTCTCCATTGTCAGTTCCATAAAAATACAAACGGAAACCCATCCAAACCACAGGCATATGATGGATAAAAGTATTTAGAGTTGACTAGTCAAACAAATATTCATTTAGATCCTGCCAGAAGAACTAAGATTTCACAAGGCAAACCCTTGAATTTAATTTTCCTCCTTTCCATTACATTTGCTTGGCAGACACTTAACCCCATCAGAAGAAAACCATTAAATATATCACTGCAATCCTCTTGAACATTCAAGTTCACTGTGTACCATAATACTTTTTAACTTTCCTTTCTGAAAAAAAAAAATTAAAAATGATTCCTCAAAGAGAATGTGTGGTTTTTATATTTGCTAATTTAGGAATCTTCTACTCCCTTCTTATAACTACAACTTTCTTTTGGACTTAGCTTAATTCACATTCATACCTAGTCCTTGACATAAGGTTCTCATGTTTGGTAGCTGACTATCGACTTAATCAAATCATTTAAATCACGCAGCATTAAGATACTACATTTTGGCAATACACTTTATTCCACATGTCTGAAAACTTCAGAATTTCAGACAATCATCAGCGGAAATGTAGATTGTTGATGATTAGTTTACAAATGCTCTCCCCAAAAATCAGAATAAGTCTATCTTGAAGTCATCTGATGAGTTACAAAGACTATATTTGAAAACAGATTCTTCCAAAACTACAAAAAGTAAAGCAAAGCCTTCTAATGATTAGACAAGAACAGATCAGTTTAAATATATACTAATCATGCATTTGAATAATTGGTCTACATTTCTCCCTTCTCTAATTGTTACAACTTTTCAAAGAATACAATTCACTTTATTCTACTCCCATATAATCAACCACCATTAGTTGTTAATGTGGTAAAACATCATCCCAAATAAACTGTGTTCACTGTGAATAATGTTGCAATACACTGAAAATTTCAAGCACTTGTAACAAAATCAGTTACTTCAATATTTAAAATAATGAGTTAAAATTTCAGAAATTCCTCAGATACTAACTCTTTCAGTGACAGTAAATTGACATATCATTATCTTGCTTCCAAATAATAAATGACTCTAGGATGCAATAAGAATTCATTCCATGTTGTCTGTCAGAACACCAAAGACACTCAGCTTGTAAGTACTCAGCCTCTGTTAGAACAAAGTAGATGATAAATGTGATTCTCTTATCAAAATATACTAGTTTTTTTTTCTAAACCTAGGAATAGTAAAAATTTGGTGTTCAGACATGCTTTGGGAAACGCATTCCATTATTCTTCACTGGGAAGAGGGCATAATGATGCAGAACCAAAGTGCCAGAAATGAATGGGGACTGTGGTTCTCTTTTGACTTACCTGCTTAAGTGCACATTACTGGTGTGCAGCCCACATGCAGCCAATATGTCAGGGCCCAAAGGTTTCATACCAAGAGATCATGCAGAGACAATGCATGCACAACTCATTTGTCCCCTGGGAAAGTTAAAGTAAACCTTCTGCAACCAGCTCTGAAAATCAGCTGCCCTTCTGAAAACCCTTTGAAGAATTATTTTCAATAAGATAGCAGCAAAATAAAGAGTAATGGAGTAGGAGACAAGGGTATTTGTAAAACAAGGCCTAGTTGGACTAACAAAGTGATCTTCTTACTTACTAGAGGCTCTTACATGGAAAAGTGAGAGAGGGGATCAGCTGTCACATGATCCCTGGCAACCCCTAAAGGGCATGTCCCCAGCACAAAATTCATCACATAAGAGTAGCAAGAGAAATTTTTTTACCAAGAGTAGAAATTTGGTTTTTGCACACTCAAAGACTGGAATTTGTGCACAAGTTGAAGATGAATTCACTAACTGAATAAAGGGTTAGGAAACCGAAGTGGAGCGAAAGTGTCTGGAATTGGGATGAAGGGTTAGACAGCTATAGAAAACAATGGGTTGGC
Source organism: Piliocolobus tephrosceles (assembly GCF_002776525.5). NCBI lineage: Eukaryota > Metazoa > Chordata > Mammalia > Primates > Cercopithecidae > Piliocolobus > Piliocolobus tephrosceles. Next base: position 88,963,709 of record NC_045436.1, read on the forward strand.
GACATGACAGCCAAATGAATATTGTCATTATCACTTAACCATTTAATGCATGTTTTCTTCGTGCATAGCAAAATAATGTATTGACTGTAAACAAACTTTGCCCTATTATCATTTTTTCAGTAGATAATAAAACTTTTCTTCTACAGTTCACTACTAAGAGACTTTCTTTAGTAATATGATTACTGTCATGCATCACATAATGACACTTTGGTCAGTGACGGACTGCATTTATGATGGTGGTCCCCTATGATTATAATGGAGCTGAAAAATTCTTATTGCTTAGTGATGTAGCCTTTGTAATGTCATAGCACAACAAGCTTTTCTATGTTTAGATACACAAATACTGACCACTGTGTTACAACTGCCTAGAATATTCAGTACAGTAACATGCCATACAGGTTTGTACCCTAGAAGCAACAGGCTATGCCACATAGTCTAGGCATACAGTAGGCTATACCACTAGGTGTGTGTAAATCCACTCTGTCATGTCCACACAATGACAAAATTGCCTAATGATGTGTTTCTCAGAACATATCCCCATCATTAAGTAACTCGTAATTGTATTATTATTAAAAGTTATATAGATTTAAAATGCCATTTGTCAAAGTGTTAGCTTAATAAAAACTTTTCATAAGTTCAATTTCTTCTATTTTTAATTTTGTATAATAAATCAACCAAAAAACAGGCCTGTCATAGAACGGCACTCAGCTGCAGTTCTTGACAAATAGCTATTTCCCCTCCCTGATTATGGCACCAGTTGCTGATGTTGAAAGATAATACTATGACAAATTTAGTTACAGATTTAATTGGCTTTAATTCATGATTCATGAATCGGGGCATCCTCCATTCTACAAAATAGAATGAGAGCTCCCACTGGGCAATGGTGTAATAGTGGGCTGTATAAGGTAGCAACAAGGAAACAGAACAATAGGAAAAAAGTTGACTAGTTAACATCAGGTTACTTCAGGTTACTTTCTTTGTAAGGGTTAAAAGCAGAAGGAACTTCGTGTTATGCTGGCTCAAGTAGATTCAAATCCCCTGTTTGCAGGAAAAATTGGCCCGTTTAGGATCTATCTGCTTCTTTAAAGTTTCAGTTTGATTATGTGGCATTTAGCATGACTGACTCCATTTTGGTTTGGTCTGGTCTGTTTGGGCCTAGTGCAAGAGCTCAGTTCAAAACAATGGCCTCTCATAATTTTCGTTTAACACTTACAAGTGAGTCATGTTAATTAAAATTACGTTATTTGGCCGAGTACAGTGGCCTGTGCCTGTAATCACAGCACTTTGGGGTGCCAAGGCAGGAGGATCACTAGAGCCCAGGAGTTTGAGACAAGCCTGGGCAACATGGAGAAACCCTGTCTCAAAAAAAAAAAAAAAAACAAAGAAAACAAAAAAACACCACAAAAATTAGCCAGGCTTGGTCACACGCACCTGTAGTCCCAGCTACCTGGGAGGGTGGGGTGGGAGGATGGCACCATGGCACTCCAGCCTGGGTGAAAAAAGCAAGACCTTATCTCAAAAATAAATATATAAATAAATAAAATTATGTTATCTTAGGTAAACATAATTTTTTTTTTTTTTTTTTTTTTTTTTTTTTTTGAGACAGAGTCTTGCACCGTCACCCAGGCTAGAGTGCAGTGGCATGATCTCGGCTCACTGCAACCTCTGCCTCCTGGGTTCAGGTGATTCTCCTGCCTCAGCCTCCCAAGTAGCTCAGACCACAGGCATGTGTCACCACGCCCAGCTAATTTTTGTATTTTTTTTAATTTTATTTTATTTTATTTTTTTTTATTATACTTTAAGTTCTAGGGTACATGTGCATAACGTGCAGGTTACATACGTATACATGTGCCATGTTGGTGTGCTGCACCCATCAACTCGTCAGCACCCATCAATTCATCATTTATATCAGGTATAACTCCCCTAGTTCAACCATTATGGAAAACAGTATGGCGATTCCTCAAGGATCTAGAACTAGATGTACCATATGACCCAGCCATCCCACTACTGGGTATATACCCAAAGGATTATAATTTTTGTATTTTTAACAGAGATGGGGTTTCGCAGCATTGGCCAGGATGGTCTCAATCTCTTTACCTCGTGATCCGCCCACCTCAGCCTCCGAAAGTGCTGGGATTGCAGGCATGAGCCACTGGCACCTGGCCCAAATTTTATTTTTTAAGATGTAAATTCAAACCATTTAAATGATGGAGCAATGACATTCTCTAGGGATAAATGGTGTATCAATTTCATAAAGGCATCTGCTTCAGGAGACAGGAGACAATTGTTATTATTCTGTGAATGTACATTACATGAAGACTTTTTTGTTGCTCCAGACAACACTTGTACGACCCTTCATCAATATCATCTACTTTCTCAATTTACAGTATGCTACTTTTCTTTAGGCAGACACAGAAGTGCCAAATTGTTTAAGCTGACACCCACTTTCTAAGACCCATACTGTCTTGCCAAAGTGTCTGTGGGCCAAGGGAAGGCCTTGGGTAATGGGACATGTAAGTGATGGTTACTTAGAAGTGTTCTGAAATATAGGAAACTGGGGACCCAAGAATCCTCACCTCTGGACAAGTGGCTGTTTCTGTTCATGATACCAGCACCTGCTTTAATCGAGGAGACCCATAATCCATGTAGATATAAGACTTTGGATAAGATAAAGCAAGTGCTCATATTAGAGTAAATATCTGCCTGTGTCGTAGATACAGTTTAAGTGTAATTCAATTATTGTTAATATTATGCATCATTTTCACTCTCTGGATGATAATTAAATCTTTTTATGCTCAGAAACAAAACAAAACTAAATTTTCATCTTAGACCATTGAAGCCTTCATCAATCTTCTTTATTCACATTAGTATTCTTTACTCAGGTACTGTCTAGGTCGAATAATTTTACCTGATAGAAAGAATATAATTCATCAAGAAGATAAAGTACAAAGTGACCCCTATTCCCCGACCTACTTTAAGCACAGGATGTTTCGTCTACAACAACTGTTAATTGCAAACTTTGAAAGATTAGACAACAGAGTGAAATAAAGTAGCAGTTATATTAGATAATAATTAAAGGTATGGATTTTGAAATCAGACTGCCTTAATTCATTTCTGGCTCCAGTACTTAGCAGTTTGTAAGCTTAGATATCAATCTGTAAAAGCTCAGTCTCCTTATCTACAAAATAGCTACTTCACAGGAGGTTATCTATGTAAAGCATTCAGGGCATGTGGGACACACAGCAAATGCACAATGAAGGTTAGCTCTACTATTATTTTATACTATTGTCTAATGATCTAAATATTGTTAATAAGATGCTTTCCTTTAAGAAGTTTTGTGTGTGGTAGGAAAAATTAGCAAAATCAAAACTATCAACCCAAACCTTTTACAGAATTTTGTAAGCAAATAATCAGACGAATGATTGCCTTGCTTGGGAAAAGGTAAATGTAACAACAAATAAGAAATGAGAAATCTACACCAACATAAAAGTTTTGTTAAACTGACTTGGAAAAGCCAGCATTGCACAGATTTCCAATTGAAATATTTGCGTATCTAGACAAGAGGCAGTATATTTTAATGATATATAACTTTTTTAATAAAAAGAAAAGGTATGGCAAAAATACAATATTCCGCTCTTACCAAAAGTTCTCTTTAACTTCCATGAAAGTGATTCTTTGCTTATATTACAAATGAAATATTTATATGTAATGTCAAAAATAAATAGAAAAAAAGATCCAAGAAATTATGGAACTTCTAGAACCAATAATTGAATATTAGACATAAAACAAGATGAGAAGTCTTTTAAAAATAGGTTCTCCCAGAGTTAATAAATAAATAAATAAATAAATAAATAAATAAATAAAACATTTGAATACATGAAAGTCAAGTCTTTTACATATCCTAAAACACCATAAATTAGTCTGAAAGGTAAATAGGAGAAAAAATAAATATACATGCATAACTAATGTATAAAAAATTCTGATGAAAACATGAAGGCAAAAACAGTTAATTTGAAAGAAAAAAACCAAAACACGGAAACACACAAAAAAGGCCAATAGACATATTTTTAAAACTATTTGAACTGCTAATATTTGGAAAGCCATCTTTCAATCAAATTAAAACAGCAGCGATATTATTTTTTCATCTCCAAATTGGCAGATTAAAAATAATAGCATCATGTGTGGGGACAGCATGTGGGAAATCTCTACCCTCCCCTCAATTCTTCTGTAAGCCCAAAACTACTCTAAAAATATTAAGTCTACTGAAAAGAATGACAAATTCACAAGAAATCGGGCACATCCATACACTGCTGTAGGAGTGGAAACGGTGCAATTTTTCTGAGGGGCAGTTTAGTAACTTAAGCATATTATTTGATACACTACTTCTAGTAATTTAACTTAAGAAAATAATCATGGAGGCACTCAAGGGTTTGTTCACTGTAAAACATGCAGTCATTTTCAGCAATAAAGAATCATTAAGTAAATTATCAAAGAATGGTAGCCCTCATTAAAAATCATAAAGGTAGAATGTCAATTAGATATGAAAAACATTTTCAAAATACTTCTAAATAAAATCAAAACCAATGACAAAAACTATAATGAGCTCACTTGGATTCGGGAAGGGGAACATCACACACTGGGGCCTATCATGGGGAGGGGGGAGGGGGGAGGGATTGCATTGGGGAGTTATACCTGATATAAATGATGAATTGATGGGTGCTGACGAGTTGATGGGTGCAGCACACCAACATGGCACATGTATACATATGTAACCTGCACGTTATGCACATGTACCCTAGAACTTAAAGTATAATAAAAAAAAAAAAAAAACTATATAAACTAGAAAAAATATAAGCCCGTTTTTGCTTAAAAAAAAAAAAAAAGGCTGAAAACATACACCCACAAGTTAATAGTGGGTGGGTCTCCTGCTGTCTGTGGGTGATTGAAATAAGGAGAATTCATTTTTCATTTACTTGTTTGTTTGTTAATCTTATTCATATTATCTAAATTTTTGACCACAAAAGTTATACATATTGTCCCTATAGCATTTCTATACCTAAAGAATAAAAATCTCTTCTTTAACACCTTTAACACCAAGCTTATCTTCTCCAGAGAAAAATGTTAACCTCTAGTAAGTACTGCTAATTATGAATTTCCATAAAAATAACCTAGAAATATTTGTTTTGCAGAGTTCATGGTTGGGAATATGGACACTGGAGAAGGAAGTATGCTATACACTGCAATCCCAGAGGCAGTGAAATACTCCCAATTCCAATTGCTTCATAATCAGACTTCAGAACTGAAAGGTAGACGTTCAGGCAGTGATGGCTCCGAAAAGGTGACCTCACCCACACACAGGTTGGTTTTCTCTGACCAATTTAATAAAAGTTTACTAGCTAGCTATTTCTGGTCTAAGAATTCTAGAGCCATCATAGGAAAATTTTAAGTGGCTACTTCAAAGAGGCCTTAGATGGAACTGGAATATAACAGGAATAGGACACAACTCAAAACTTCCCCTGTAGTGTGATGACAGTATTATTGTTGATGTCACAGAATTGTCTTGGTTAATTTGAAAATACTTCAAAATGGAATTCAAAGGGAGTAAAGAAGAACAATAAGACTCAACGTGTTTCACCAAACACTGTGTGATTTCACCATCACAGTGATGAGAGAGGTAGAGGCCGGGGAGGAATGCACGGGTAAGGCTGAGCCCTCCGTGACTGCAGGTGAGGAAAGAGTGAGGACAGTGGAGAAAAGCTGCAGTCAGTAGCAGTAAAGCTTGCTAAATAAGCTCAGTAAAATGTCCCTGGTACCCCAAACCTAAGCCTACCTGACCTTATGGAAGATAAATTTGCAAAAGAATTGTTAAAAGATGAGGGTAATTTGGGAGAAGAGGGGAATAGTTCTTAAAATCGAGATCTCAAAATATGCAACAACGTACAAAATGTATGAAAGAAAAAAAACCTCAGTATCACTACTGTGTTTGCAGAAGCTAATCCAATCCTCCTGCTTTCCCATAATATTCACCAATTCCTTTTCTCCAGAAACAAGTCTAGGTGTCTCTTGAACTCATCTATGCTCCTCCAATTGCTTTTCCCAGTAATTTATTCCATGTGTTTATTATCTCCTTCATGAAATGCTCTCCACTCAGCATGGAAGTAGACAAAGCCCACTCTTCAGGCTGACATCTGGCTGTCTCTTTCAGAAAGCAAACACCCTTTCAATGCTTCTCTTGGGCCCGTCTTTCACACACCCTGAACTTACTGAGCTACGGATGAAATGATCTTCCCCGTCCCCCATGAAAACTCACAACCAGAGTTCAATGAACTCCATTCCATAAATAAATAGCCCATTACACATTATCCAGATTATCAATTTTATAAAAGTTTAATATGAAATACATCACATGTATGTTTCTGTGATATTTTGTTTCCCTTAGGATATAAATTCTTTATGAGGAGCACTTTTTTTACATACAGAGCATAAACATTATCATGTTCACCTTATAGAAATCAATTGCTTTCAATTATTCTAATTCTACTAACTTCACAGAAACTCAAACATGTTTGAAACTCAACTTTTTATGCATGCACATGTATTTTACAAGTAAAATACAATGTGTAAAACTATAAATTTTATACAGTTAGATAAAGATATATTTAATTACTCTCGGGAATTTTTTCCCTTAACCTTTGTGTAATTTATAGGTGGTTTTATAATTTTCAAATATTTTTTGCTATTGATTTCTGAATTACTTTCATTATGGTCAGATATTTCCTATATGGCTTCAATCCTCTTAAATTTATTGAGCCAATTTTAATGGCCCAGAAATATAGTCTTGCTGGTGAATGTTCCATGTGCACTTAAACAGACTGTTCTGTTGTTAGGTGGAATGTTCTACAAATGTCAGTTAAATCAAGTTGGTTGATAATGTTTTTCAGGTATTATATTTCATAACTAATTTTCTATTTATTTGTTCTATCAATTTCTGAGAAAAGGATGTTGAGATCTCTGACTAAAATTGTGGGATTTTTCTATTTTCTCTTGTCAGTTCTGTTAACGTTTGCTTCATATACTTACTTATAAGCTCTGTTATTAGTTACATATACATTTAGGATTATTATGTCCTCTTGATGAAATGACCCATTTGTCATTATAAAGTATCTCTATGTATCTTTCATAATCTTCCTTGTTATAAAATCTACTTTTATATTAATATAGCCACTTCAGCTTACTTTATGCTTACAGTCAGTTTCTGGCAGATAGAATAGAGTTGCTCTTTATCCAATCTGAAAAATCTCTGACTTTTAATTGGGGGTGTGTAGACTATTTACATTTAATGCAATTATTATTATGTTTAAATTTAAATCTTCTATCTTGCTGTGTATTTAAGCAGGTATTTATAAATCACGTAAGTACTATAAGTATCTCATTAGTTTGGTAATTGCACTACCATTCAAGAAATGAAAGATCTCTTAACACAGAAACCTTTAAGAGTCACAACAACACACTGATGTTCTGAAACACACATTCTTGTCCTTAGCTGATGCTACAAAGAGATCTTATTTCATTAACTTCAAATAAACTCATACATCACTATGCAAAACAAATAAGAGACCATAATAAAAATTCAATGTTTTCATAGAAAGTTCATTATTCTTTTTTTTTGCACCAAATTACATTTTTAAAATAATAATTTCACAAATCAAATCTTGCTAAATGTTAACTCTCTAGACAAATTCATTGAGACTCTGCAATCTATGCTTCTTTTGGTAGTATTACTAAATACTTTTGTTTTCTGCCTCACCCCTTATTGTGCACTATCTGTGTTAGTCAATTATTCCATCATTAATATAAAAATTTATTTTCCACCTACTTTTAGGATCATACCTAAAGCCATGGGGTCATGCTTATAAGTCACCAATTTTTTATTTGCCCATATAACCAAGTATGTACTTTCTCTTAAATTGTCAAACAAATTTCAAAGTAATTTTTTTCTTCAAAAAACACAAAAATACCCAGAATTGTGGTATTGAAATACCATTTCTCACTGAAAGAAATTAAGATTCTTTGGAGAAGTGTCTGAACTCATGTTTACAATGGAAAATGAACAAATTGAACCTGCAGCATCTTATCATGGAAACTATCACAACCACTAGTGTTCTGTCAAAGGGCTCAGAGCCAACTTGGATAAAAGATGGTGCAATTTGATCATGAATAAGGTTAATAACACAAAGTGTTGACACATTAAATCCATGAGTTTTTAATGATTCAAAAGTATACACATTGGTCATTTTTGGAAGATGCTAGAAAATGACTTCATTATTTTGAATACTGATAAAGACTTAAGTGGGAATCATTTCTTTTTTATAGAAACTATGGCTCAACATAACTCAACAGACAATGATTTCAGACATTTTAACAGAATATTTTTTATAGAAATATTCTAACTACAAATGCAAAAGGAATACTAGAATTAGAAAATCACTCTTTTTAGCCAGGTTCAGTAGCTCATGCTTGTAATTGCAACACTTTGGGAAGCCGAGGTGGGAGGATTGCTTGAGGCCAGGAGTCTGAAACCAGCCCTAGCAACATAGCGAGACCCTGTCTCATTTAAAAAATGAAAAATTAGCTGGGTATGTTGGCACATGCCCACAGTCCTAGCTACTTGGGATGCTGATGTGGGAGAATCCCTTGGGCCCAAGAATTGGAGGTTACAGTGAGCTGTGACTGTGCCACTACACTCCAGCCTGGGTGACAGAGCAAGACTCTACCTTAAAATAAATAAAAAAATAAAAAGGAAATCACTCACTTTTTTTTTTTTTTTTGTAATCTGTAATGAATTAAGGGTTCCAATCAATGTTTATTAAAGCCAGATAAAGGAGAGCAAGAGAGAGCAAAAATCAGACATGATGTATCTCCTAACACAAGCTCAAAATTCCCATTATGACATGGGTTTGCCAAAACATGAACTTAGTTTTGCCTAAGTTCTAACTCTAACTACCAATTAAAAGGAAATACAAGGAACAGAGGAACACATTAAAAGACACCTTTAGGAATGCAACAACAAAATCTGGAATCTGGGAAACTACAGGATAAATTAATTAATTTCTTCAACAACAGCCAAAAAATAAAAAAGAGAGGCAACCTATAAATTAAAGGAAACTTAAACATCTCAACCATCTGTAAGGTGATGCTTGAATTCTGATTCAAATAAAATAACTGCTAAATATTAATAACACAATTAGAAAGAAGAAAACACTGGATATCTAGTGATAATAAGAAATTGCTATTTATTAGATGCAATAATGCTATTGATTTAATAAAAATTGCTATTTATTAGGTGCAATAATAGTATTGTGGTTACGGTAAATAAAGTCCTAATTCTTACAGATAAATATTGAAACGCCTGCATATGAAATGATATTCTACCTTGGATTTTCTTCAAGATGATCCTGGTGATAGAGGGAAGCAGGTAGGAATACGGGCCATATGCTGATCACTGTGGAGGCTGGTTGGGGATAAATTATTTTGTGAAGCTATTCTCAATACTACTACATTTGTTTTTATAATTTTCTATAATAAAAAGATTCTAGGCTGGGCACAGTAGCTCACACCTATAATACCAGCACTTTGGGAGGCCGAGGCAGGTGGATCACTTGAGGTCAGGAGTTCGAGACCAATCTGGCCAACATGGTGAAACCTTACCTCTACTAAAAATACAAAAATTAGCTGGGTGTGGTGGCACACACCTGTAATCCTAGCTACTCAGCAGGCTGAGGCAGAAGAATCACTTGAACCCAGGAGGCGGAGGTTGCAGTAAGCCAAGATTGTGCCACTGCACTCCAGCCTGGGATACAGAGTGAGAGGCTCCATCTCAAACAAACAAACAAAATTCTAAAACCTAAATTCTGCTCTCTCATCGCATTTAAACTAAATGACAAAGAAATTGGAAGAAGTTCATTAAATAATCTTATTGGTGATAATTTCTTGATATGTAATGGAAATAACAGAAAGAAAATGGAGAGCTATGAAAAGGTGGATAAATAAGGCTTCACCACTTGGAAACATGCCATTTTCCTGGTTTTAAAGAATGTAAAATGACCCTAGGAAGGGCTCTGGCACTTGCCCTTAAGGATGGTTCTCCCAAGGAAACAGAAGGTAAAGATATTAAATGAAACCCCACATCCTCTTCTACAAACTTTAATGTACCAAGCAGCAGCTTTTCCTTTTAAATACACTTCAACTTCTTTTATGAAACCTATCAATTTCATTTCCATTTATTGAATATGGTTAGTTTCTAGAAGCTGTAAAGTTTTCTGTCAAAACTACTTTACTCTATGACAATCTTAATTATCAATTTTACTCAAGAATATCTTATTATTAAGGATGTCAGACACCATCCTCTATTACATTTAGTGAATGAATACTGTGCTTTCTACATTTTCAGTATGAGGGATCTCACTCACATAATCAGGATGATAACATAGGAAAAAGAATATTGTTGATCTCTTTATAATAAACATAAATTCTAAACATACTGATGAGTTACACAAATTATCTTTCTCTTTTTGCCTCCCTACTCCTATCCCACAATTATCTACAGTAGACGATTGTGACAGTGACCTATGACACCAGCCACAGGCATCATTCTTAAAATTTGGGAGTGATGAACAGTGAAATTTCGGTTCCAACTCCTCCTAAATTGTCAACTTTCCCACACACTACACTGCCTTAAAATCAATACATTGGCATTTGTATTTACTTTGATAGTTCAGTGAGTTTTTACCTTAAAGTTTGCCCCCTTCTCCCCACCCAAAATAAAAAACCTGGGAAATTCTCATATTGTATACTTTACAAGAGAGATTTGTGATTAAGACTGTTATGCTCATCCACAGCTACCTTATAGGATTATTCATGATACTGGAAGAGGTATTCAGCTATCTGAGAAACCAAAAAAAACTCAATGTGAGGAGTGTTATTCTGGAGAAGTATAGCTAAGAGCATTTGTGCCTATATCTTTCTAACACTGGGCAGAGAATATTAGCTATAAAAACAGGAATGAAAAGTTCTTGCCAAAATGGAGCAGAATTTCAGCCCCACCAATCACTTTGAGACTACATGCATGTGTAATTTTCAATATCTATTTAAAAATTTTTTTTTGCGGGGGGTGGGAGTGGGCAGGGTCTCGCTCTGTTGCCCAGCATGAAGTGCAGTGGCACAATCATGGTTCCCTGCAGCCTTGACTTCCCAGGCTCAAGTGATCCTCCCACCTCAGCTTCCAGAGTAGCTGGGACTCCAGGCGCAGGCTACCTCGCTCTGCTAATTTTTTTCTATTTCTTGTAGAGATGGGGGCTCACTATGTTGCCTAAGCTAGTCTTGAACTCCTGGGCTCAAGCAACTCTTCCTCCTCGGCCTCCCAAAGTGTTGGGATTACAGGCATGAGCCACACGACTGGTCCATTTAAAACTTAATAAGTGCTTCGAAAAGTTTTTTTAAAACTTAGCTTAACGTAAATCATAATGATAAATTCAGTATCCACCATAAGTTCCAATGAAGCAATTTAGACAAAAAGTAATATTAAAGAAAATTAGGTAGTTACTGAGAACACCCTTTTTACTCTGTCTCTACAAAATACCTAAGGGAAAATTATTTTCTAGGAAAAATTATATTCTAGGTTTCTAAATGGACTTCAACGATAGCCTTCAGGAGTTATTTTCCACAGTCTGTATTTACAGATTTTATTTTTCCTATTTCAATCTCAAAGATGACTACATATTTTGAAGTTTATACCTCAGTGTAACAATTCAGGCGTAATATGTATTATAGATCTTTTGAGCTGTGATATAACATTTTTCATCCAACTAACCACTTGTCATTTAGTAAGATAACATGTTTTTCATCATTGACAAGTGAAAGCTGGAAATGCTACAGGTGAGAAGAAGAAAAGCCCAACGGAAAAAAGAAGAGATGAGGAGCAAGTACTGCTCCACTTTCATCATGTGATTTTACCTAAAATAGACTGAGACATTAAAGAGAGATGCCAGCCTTTATTTAAACGGTAAACAGCATCTAGAATATTACTGACACCTGTAAAGTCATACTAACAAATACCAGAACTGATAGCCTTTACACAAAAGAGGACCACCAATGTGACTACCAAAACAAACAAAAAATACTGAAAAATAAATCCAAGCTTTTTGTTCTTTTCCTCACTGTGGGCACCTCATGTATACACAGCTTACCACTGAACAGAGGATAGGATGAATGTGTAACAGCATTTTAAAAATTCCATTTAACTTCTAATTCCATGTGATCAATTCCTCCCATTCTTTTTCTTTTCATCTGAAAACTATCAGTGTAAACTTTCTACATACCTCAAAAAACCTATTGATGTACATGGCCAATTTTTATAATACCTACACCTTAAGTAAGAATATAGATAGTTATTTATAGCATCTGGTAGAAAACATTTGTAAAAATTTTACATTTTAGGTTAAAAATGACAACTTTTGTCTGTGGATAGAGAAATTAAATACTGTGTTTAGGTTATATTTGCTTCAATGCACAGTCTAATCTACAAAACATACACATACATAAATTAGAGGAGCATTTGTATATACACATATAGTATTAAAAAGCCCAAATATTTATTCCTAGTATAGCCATACCTTGAAATACTACAAAAAAAATACAGGAGGTTGAGTGTGTGCCATAAATTCCAAGGACAAATTATTTCCAAGAAGAGCTTTTCTTTTAAATGTTTCCATGAATTAGTCATCATTCAGGATGGAAGAGGGGAGTAGCTACTGATCGTCACAAGTGTAAAGGTCAGCATTACATCCACATCTTCTGTATTTCTTATCCCTCCAATTACACCACATTGTTTCCTTTAAGGCACAGATCAGCAGAAAGTCCTTGGTCTACAACTCAATGATGCGCCCGTGTTATTCGGGATGCTTGGTAACCCAGTCATGAAGAACTGAGCACCGCATACCCTGTTACAGAGCACTCAGAGACACCAGTGAAGCATCACTTCTTTTTACTCCTCCGTTTTTGCTAATAACCTATCGTTGCTCACCACTTATTTTCTGTTCACCAAAAATCATTAGCTTTAATTTTAGATCTTTCTGTTACCTTATTAATAACCCCTCTCTCTTCCTCCAATCCTTCATTAAGGTGATTTTTTTAAAAAATAAATTAAAATGGTACTCATTATGTTTTTCTATTTTTTATTTTTTTAGTAATAAAGTATTTTGAATTAATTTATGTACACTTTTAGACATGCTATTGCACACTTCTTAGACCATAATGTAGTGTAAAAATAATTTTTGCATGCACTTGGAAACCAAAACATTTCTGTGACTTGCTTTACTGTGATATCTGCTTTATTGAAATATCTGCTTTATTGTGGTGGTCTGTAACTGAGTCCATTGTACAGGTATGCTTGTACAATCAAGTAAAGAAAGAAAACTCCAAAATACTTTATATACACTTTCAAAAACTGGCAAATAATTATTCCTTTCAAAAAATGAAAATGCCAATAAATTCATCTTTTTTTTCCTTCTTTCTTTCATTCGTTCGTTCTTTCCTTTTTTTTGATAAACACTTGCTCTATCACCCAGGCTGGATTGCAGTGGCACAATCTCTCCTCACTACAACCTCCTCCTCCTGGGTTCAAGCCATTCCAGTGCCGCAGCTTTCCAAGTAGCTGGGATTACAGTTGTGTACCACCACACCTGCCTGTGTCAGGAGTTATGGTACAATTGTCTACCCAGAAATTGGAGTTTCTCCTTGACTTCTGTGTCACCCCACACAACAAATAAGTTTCCAAAGCCCATCATTTCTGGAGAATGTGCATTTCCCTTTCCTATTTCCATGTCTACCACCATCTTTGTATTTTTAGTACAGATGGGTTTTTGCCATGTTGGCCAGGTTGGTCTCGAACTCCTGGCCTCAAGTGATCTGCCCGCCACAGCCTCCCAAAGTGCTGGGATTACAGGTGGCAGGAGCCACTGCGCCTGGCATAAACTCATCTTTATATTAACAAGCTGTTATCTAAAACAACTAATGAAACGTGAACTCTCCCCGTTTTCCTCTGCTTCCGTGGCTCCCTTTCACGGTTCATGGTTGTCACCAGGTGCTCTGTATATATCCAGTTTACCCATCTGAAATCTCTTAACCCCACACCTAGCACTGTTTTTGGACTGCTAATCCCAAAAATGCAGGACTGGCTATCTTGCTCCCTAATGTCTCCATCCACATCTGAGCAGTTCCAGAACCAGTGTTGAAGATGTATTAGACATGGAAACAGAGATGATCAGTGATGGCATCCTCACTGATGCTCCGACCCTCACAGAGAAGATAGACACACGTATTAGCTTTCTTATTATCTCACAGGTCATCGTCCACTTCCTTTAAATCCCTTATTTCCATCTTATAAACGGAAGTGTGGCCATTCCTTCACGTTTCTTTTCTCACAAAAATACGAACACCAGGATTGTAAGAATTTGTGTTTTCATGCCTCTATATTCAGAGCCTAGAGGTCTGGGATTCTTTGTGTTTCATTCTGTATGGTGTCAGTCTACATTTAGTACAGAAGGGATGTTCAAACATGAGCATCAAGAGCAAATATAGTTTATTCTTATATTAATACTCTTGAATCACAGGGCTTGAGACAACCAGGTGCTCCCAAAAAGGTATCAAATCAGTGATTTGTGATCTGTACCCAGGGTTGATCTTCAGCTGGTATTCGCCCAGGAAGCCTCATTTATTCTCTGGAGTGTTTTATGTTTTTAGCATCTCCTTGAAACTTTCCTTTTGCTTCCCATAATGCCATTTTGTTATGTATAGACCCTGTTTCCTCTCACTGTCCCTGGAACTTTAGTGTTTCTCAAAGCTCATGTCCTTTACCCTCTTCTCTGTTAGCTGTTTTCTTGCAGGGCTTACCTAGTTCTATGGCTCCAATTAAATATTAATGATTCCCAAATCTGTAGTTTTAGCTCTTATATCACTCCTGATCTCCAGGTCAATATTACCAATTTCACATGAGCAAATTCTCCAGACCCCT
This sequence comes from Piliocolobus tephrosceles, assembly GCF_002776525.5. NCBI lineage: Eukaryota > Metazoa > Chordata > Mammalia > Primates > Cercopithecidae > Piliocolobus > Piliocolobus tephrosceles. The sequence continues at coordinate 88,978,779 of NC_045436.1, forward strand.
CAAATGTAAGAAATGAAATGTTTACATTGTTCCTTCTCTCCTCCCCATTTTTCCTGCTAAAACTTTTCCTGCTCCCATTCTCTAATATGAGTCAAGAGTTATGGTACAATTGTCTACCCAGAAATCGGAGTTTCTCCTTGACTTCTGTGTCACCCCACACAATGAATAAGTATCCAAAGCCCATCAGTTCTGGAGAATATACATTTCCCTTTCCTCTTTCCATGTCTACCACCACCTTAGTCTGTTTTTTCTATTTTTTTTTTTTCTTCATCTATTTTTGTCGGCACTATTGCACTAGCATCCTACTCAGGCTCCATGATTTCAATTCCAACTTTCTGAAATTTTCCTCCAAAGCAGTTCCAGAGTGATGTAAAATTCAAAGCTGACAACATTTACCCTTCAAGCATTTTTCATTGTCTACAGGATCAATTTAAAACCCCGTGTGGCACATGAGGCCCTTCAAAATCTTTCTCTGGCCACTGTTCCAGATTTTTCTCTACTTCCTCCCTGCACATGGAGTCTTTATTCCGCCATAAATTGTGTTTCTTTGATGTACTATGTGGTGTTTATGCGCTGACTGTTCTTCTGTAGGAAAGGTCTTCTCTTCCATTTCTCTGTATCCAGCAGGAATTGACAGCTTTACAACAACTGTGAGGGCCAGAATCCAGTCCAGGAAAATGTGCCCTGGCCTGACCCTATCCCACAGTCATTCCTCAGTTGTTCTTAGCGTCCTCTGGACTGGAAGTGCCAATATATCCTCCTGGCTTCCCCTTATATGTAGTCCTGTATCTATGGTGGATTATTTGCTTTACAAAGTCTTCCACTCACGACCCATCATCTCACGTCTTATGTCACAACCTGTTTGTTTATCTGGCCCAGTGCAAATAAACCAATAATATGCCTTCACTGTCTTCCCTTCGGAATCTTTCCTCTGGAAGTTCTCTCAAGGATTCCCTGGACACAGCCCAGTGCTTCTGGTCTAGATTTGGCCTCAGACAGTGGATAATGGCTGGACCTTCTGGTAAAATTCATCTCAGCTTTTAAGTCTCAGCTCAAACAGTATACTTCTCTGTGAAGCCTCCCCTACCCTTCCCAGAGTCATTAATTTTTAGGCTTTGGATAAATTTCCATTACGCGGCTTTCACCCTGTAATAATATGTGTTTACTTTTCTCTCCCATTAGGCTATAGGCTCTTTAAAGGAAGACTGTAGTATTTATGTTATATCCACAATACCAGACAATGTCAGGAATATAGTAGATGCTTAATACATAATGATTGAAGGGAAATAAAATGCTAGTTCAATAGCATTTTTCTCCAGTGAATAAGCCCTGAAGACTAAAGAAATTCATGTACCAATACATTTGAAGAACCTCACGTTTAACCTAAGTTATTGTTCCTAGCTACTCCTAGTTTCTGTTTGACTGTTTTTCTTAGTCTTGGTTGCTTTATCTTCTTGTTTTTATTTGTATTAAGTAAATGTTTATTGAGGGAATTAAAAAAAAAACAGTAAATGAATGACTGAATTGATTTAGTAGTATTAAATTCCCTTGCTATATTTTCATTTTCCTATCAATAAACATGGTTAACAAACTCTGTTGTTATAGGAGATCTACAGGATATTTAAATGGGGCCTAAGATTCCTCCCCTACTCAACCACCCAACATCTGAGGTGATTTACTTCTTCTCCTGGGAAGCAGATGGAATGAAAGACAGTGAGCACAGTCTATTTTTCTTAAAGTAAATAAAGGCACATGTGTTCTTCCCAAGCTAATGCTTGTCTGACCATAATAAATATGTTGGATTATGGAATGAAAATTTTCTTTACCCCAAATTCCTCTTTGGTTAAGAATTATGCTTATTTGCTTTTTAAAATATATGATTTTATAAAATATTAGAAAAAAAGTGTTCCTATTCTGCCATGGCATCTATTAAAAAGCAAATTTCGTTTTTTATTTTTTCAATATATGTCCTCAGTTTATATTAAATGTTCAAGTAAAACTAATATGCACATATTTCCTTATTAAGGAAACTTACCCTCAAAAAAGAAAGAAAAATGACACTAGTCCCAAAGAAAGTAAATTTTATGTTTAAGACAACCTGAAAAATTCATATAATTACAGAGCAGAGAAAAGTGAACAAGTATATAATATAAACTACTTCATCACATTTCCACAAAGGTTTTTCTATTTCTCTGTGCAGCATTCTTTCTGTTCTTACCCCAGATCTCTCAGAAGTAAAACCTTGCCAAGAACGAAAAAGTCTGTTGAACCCTGTAGTAGTTTTACAAAATTGGCAAACATCCATAAAGACTTTCAGAAGGACCACCAAATTCAGCTGAGCTTTCAACTAAAGACCCCTGTACAGTCAAGTTTAACTCTGATTGATAAGGGCAGAAAACCAAAGAACTGAATCAGCAGCGGTGGCAGTACATAGGTTTAGTTCTTCAATTTCTTTGATAAGTGGAGAATAGGAAAGGCTCCTACACTGGAGAGAGGAAAAACAAACAACTGTTTTAGTAGCACTGGGGCAAATGTGAATAATCTCTTCTTCTGATGTATTTCCCTGATCTCTTTGGGAAAAAAATGTCTCTTAACAGCACAGGAAGAAAACTGGTTCTTTAACCCCCTGATGACAGAAACAAATTGTTTTGCAGCTCTGGGAAGAGATTTGTCACCAATGTGCAAACCAGACCCTGTATCCTGGACATTGTGCAGAACTGTAATATCACATTTTTAGGGAATTCCAAAGTGATCCTCTAATAACACAAGAGAATTTTTAACACAAAATTCTGTCTTGATGGCTTAACATATGTGGATTTTGTATGTGTGTGTGATCTCAAATGTATTTTGTTTTTAGTTTAAATATTATTACTACATTTGCTGTAATTCTCATGTGTCCAGGAGACTTTATTTTTATATCAATATAGTTTTTGAAAATATTAATTCTGTTGTTAATGTTAAAATGTTAATGGATACATTTAACATCAAATATATTTAAAACTAAATAGCTGTTTATGGTAAACTGGGCAATAAAGAAAGCTTGCTGACTGAACTAACCATTCTATGAATCACTCCAGTGATGCTATTTCCATAAAAGAGATTGTCCTTATGGTAACCCTTCATAAGCACTTCATGAGCACTACATATTTTCATAAGCATTTCCATACGCAGCTGAAGAAAGGCAACATATATAGTACAAAAAGCATGAGCTCTAAATAATAGACTTAGAATACAAATCCTAGCTCTGCCACTGAGCAGATATGAAATTGACTAAGTAACTTAGCATCCCCAAGTGTCCAGTTCCTCAATTATATAATGAAGATAAAGAAACAAATCTTAAAGAATCACCATAAGCACTAAATGAGAAAATATATTAAGCACCTAGCTGAAGGTCTTGCATGTAATAAGATGACCAATAATTGCCAATGTCCATTATCATCAAAAAATAAAAACAACCACGATGATAATAGTTCTGGAACAAGATACAAAGATATTAAGAAGTGAAACATCCTTCCTATAGGATTTGTGAGTAGTTCTGTATAGGGATAAACTCTGCATACATCATCCAAGAACAACAGAAAATCTAGAATTAACACTCAATTAATTATTTACAAGCAATATTCCATCAGTTCATTAAATGATAATTAACCTTTAATTATGTGCTGGCAATATCAACATAAATGGCATAGTTCCTGAGATCAACAGAATTACAATTTAGGATAGGGGTTTACAAAACTGCATACTTGCAAAGACAGATGACTATGAGTAAGAATGTAGGTGGACATTCAATCCAGACTTGAGGGAGATGACAGAATCAAAAAGAGCCTTCTCAAAGGATCTGACATTAGAGCTGAGCTTTGAAACATCAGGAATCATCCAGGTGCAGAAAGTGATGTAGAATGGAGTTGAGAGGTGGAATGTGCCATGTAGGACCAGGGAGCTGCATGTGAAAGTCATGAAGACATAAGAAAGCCCTGTGCATCCTGGGAATTACAAATACTTCAGGAACTGGAGCGTAGGACCCAACACACCAAGAAAATCAATGTGACATACAAGAATTTCATTTTTGGCAGGTACCAGAGTAAGATGTTGCCAATCCTTGAGAATGGGGTATTTTCTTTATGAAAGGCATGTACAATACTGGCAGCAACTAAAAATGGCAATGTGGATGCCAAAATTACTGTTGTACTTAAATTGTGGTAGTACTACATAATCAGGACCACCCAACTTTTGGTCTTCCAAAAGAAGGAGTGGCTATCTATTTAAGGCACAAGAAAATTACCAGCATAGTAAAGAACAACTTCAATAAAGTATTTGTTCAAGCAAAATCAAACTACAGTCAAATTAGATGACTGCACCACTAATTGCTAGAACAGTAGGAAGCAGGATGTTATTAAAAATTTATGAACATAGGCATCCAGTGAAATACTCGTAAAACAAAAACAAAATACATTAAAATGCTTTTGGCCCCAAATCAAATTCACATGTTAAATAAGAGTCAAAATAAGGTATAACATTCTTGTAATAGTAGTTATAATTAATATAAACAGCAGCTGAAAAAAAATAACCCCACACCTGATACTTAGGAGATTTGCCTAAACACAAAGAAAACAAATACCTTTATTTTTCTCTTCTCTACTTCCAGATATTATTTTAGGTGACACTACAGGCAGTGGGAACTGCTATAGGATTAATGCACTTCAAAGACTTTCTTGTGTTGAAAGGAAGATGAATTCTAGGGGGACCAAATCCTATAGGGTAAAATTTGGTGGGAGCAGGTAAAGAGTCAAAATGTAGGTTTTTGAAGAGCTCTGTCAAAAGTTGAAGGGCCGACGTTAAGTCAGGGAACAAAGCTACACAATGGAAAGGGTAGGGCTTAAATATTTTTAGCTCCTTTCATTTGAACTAAGGGGATGGTCACAACATCAATTTTGTATCTTTCTTCTTCTATGTTGTAACATCCACCAATCATCCCCATTCCTTGGGCAAAGATGATTAAAACCACAGGAAGTCATGTGGAGATGTTAAGGATGTACCTTCAGGAGAAGACTAAAATATTAGGCAATAAAAAAGAACTGTAGCTTTTCTAATACCCCGCTCTCCAGAGGCCTGGGTACAGACAGATGCATCAAGAAAGCGATAGTTAACGAATACTAGTTCCCAAAGTATCAATGTGAAAAAGAGACCAAGCAGCACTGAGATACATAAAAGGAACACGAGATGGAGAGAAGCTGCCGCCAAGATGACATCTCAATAGTGCACATGAAACAACCCCTGCACCCACCATGTATCCTAAGGGTGACCCCTGGGTTACATACATAACAGATAAGATGCTGATCTTCTTAAATCTATCAGAGAAGTGAGGGAACAGGACAAAATCACAGCTCCGAAAATTGGAGAGACAGACAGGCAGATACAGAGAATCAAAACTTACTGGAACTCAGCAGAAACCAGTGCCAGGATAGGAAAACCTGAACTGTAGTTGATGAATTGCTGGAGATTCAGCAGGGACAACAATGAGAATCAAAAACTCCAGAGGAACACAGTCACAGGGCCCCCACATTTTTGTGAGTTTTACCTCTAGGAGCTCTGCCAGGGGCTCGCAGTGAATACTGGAGAAAAAGGCAGTGAACGTCGTGCTTTCAGGTGAAGGAGGGGAAATAAGCCATTTTGAAATAACAACAGCATTTTATGCTTGTCAACAAGGTCTCCATCAGGAGAATCTATTTTCACAGAGCGTAACCTGTTGTGATTTTATTAGAGCCTAATCTACTGGAAGATTAGGAAAATCTTCCTCTAGCCACGTTATCCTACTTAAGGGAAAGGGGAAATAAGAAGCACTGCTGAGGTTCACAGCTTAAGGGCACAGCTTACCAAAACCTGAGACCTAATCATAGAACTGTAGCGCTCTCCTCCTCTCCCCACACCTTACCACATTACTAAAGGCCTATTTACCACAGTTCCTTTTATCCAGTATATCATGCCCACCTCTCAAAAGTGATTACAAGGCATACTAAAAAGCAAAACATATGGTTTCCAAGACTGAACAAGCATCAGAATCAGAGTCAGATATGGTAAGAATGTTGGAATTATCAAACCAGGATTTTTTTTAACTGTAATTAATATGCTAAGGGCTTTAATGGTAAAAGAATATAATATGCAAGGAGAGATGATTAATGTAAGCAAAGAGATAGAAATTCTAAAAAAGCATTTAAAAAGGAGTGCTAGGGATTAAAAACACTGTAACACAAATGAAGAATGCCTTGATGGACTCATTAGTAGACTGGACATGGCTGAGGAAAAGAATCTCTGAACTTGAGAATGTGACAATGGAAACTTTCAAAACTGAAAACTAAAGAGAAAAGTAACAGAAAAGAAAAAAACAGAATATTTAAGAACTGTGAGCAAACTAAGAAGTGTAACATGTGTAATAGGAATATCAGAAGGAGAAGAAAGAGAAGAAAAAACCAAAAGTAATATTTGTAACAATGATGACTAAAAAGTTTCCAAAATAAATGTCAGATCCCAAACCACACATGAACACCAAGCAGGATAAATGCCCCCAAACTACGCCTAGGCATACATATCATATTCAAACTTCAGAAATCAGTTACAAACAAAAATCTTGAAAGAGACCAGAGGGGGAAAAACAACTTACCTAATTGAGGAACAATCTAAATAGAATAAGAATTACATCCAATTTCTTCTCAGAACCCATGTAAACAAGAAGAAAGTAGAGAGAAATATTTAAAGTGTTGAGAGAAAAGGGACCATCAAAATAGATTCTGTACTCTGTGAAATTATTCTTTATAAATAAAGAAGAAATCAAAACTTTCTCAAACAAAAATTGAGAGAATTTGCTGCCAGTGGAACCACCTTGCAAGAAATGTTAGAAGTTCTTCAGACAGGAGAAAAATTATTAGGTTAGAAATTCAGATCTACATAATGAAAGTGCATCAGAGAATGACTAAGTGAAAGGAAAATGGAAACTGTTATTTCCCTTATTCTTAGTTGGTCTAACAAATGCCACTTTATTCAAAATAATAGCAACGATGTATTCAGTTATGTGTGCTCATGTATATTATATATACGCTTATATGTACTTATGCATAAGAGGAATGACAGCAATGATACAAGAGATGGAAGAGAGACATTAGGAATATTAGAAATATTTTGATATTATAAGTTATTTGCAGTATCTGTGAAGTGGCATAGTGTATTTAGAAAGTGGACTTAGATTACTTGCAAAGTGTATTGCAAACTCTGGAGCAACTACTTAAAACCAGTGTTTTTAAAAAGATAAAAATAAAAAAGAAGTATAACTGATGTGCTAAAAAAGGAGGAAAATGGAATGATATAAAATGCTCAATTAAAACCAAAAAGGCAGAAAAAATTGTAGAATATAAAATAGGAACAAAAGAACAAGGACAACAAACAGAAAACAGTACCAAATACGGCATAATCACTTTAAACATCAGTGGTCGAAATACAGCAATTAAGATACAGAAATTATCAGAGTAAATAAAAAACAATAATTAATATATTTTGTCTCCAAGAAATCCACTTAAAATATAAAGACATATAGACTAAAAGTATTAATAGAGAAAGGGGAGATGTTGATCAAAGGATACAAAGTTTCAGTTAGACTTGAGGAATGAGTTTTAGTGATCTATTACACTGCATAGTGACCCCAGTTAATAATAATGTATTGAATATTTCAAAATTGCTAAAATAATGCATTTTAAACATTCGCACCACACAAAAAAATAACACAGTGAAGTGATGGGTATGTTAATTAGCCTGATTTACTCTTTCTACAACATATACATATAACACAACATCATATTGTACCTCATAAATACATATAATAATTATTTGTCAATTAAAAATGTAAGTAAATAAAGTAAATGGAAAACAAATAAAAAAAGGCAGGGGATTCTAGTCTCTGATAAAACAGACTTTAAACTATCAAAGATCGAAAGAGACAAAGAAGGCCATTATATAATGGTAAAGGGATAAATTCAACAAAAAGAGCTAACTATCCTAAATATATATGCACCCAATACAGGAGCACCCAGATTCATAAAGCAAGTCCTTAGAGACGCACAAGGAGACTTAGACTCCCACACAATAATAGTGGGAGACTTTAACACCCCACTGTCAACATTAGACAGATCAACGAGGCAGAAAGTTAACAAGGATATCGAGGAATTGAACTCAGCTCTGCAACAAGCAGATCTAACAGACATCTACAGAATTTCTCCTTCATCTTGAAACCCCTGTATCTCCTGATCCTGATCTGTGTGCCTCTGACACACAAATGGAAACAAACAAGGTAAGTTTATACAAGTTGAGGAACAGATACATAAAATCTACATGCTACTTCAACCTATTTTGCCCAGTTCCAAACTTTTCGCTAATGACTTTGCATTAAAAGTTCAGAGTATGTTTCATTCACACAAAAAAATTTCACAAAATGTAAAACTAGAAATACACAAGGAAATACTCTACTTTCTATTATTTTACTATTCTGTTTCAGGCAGTGACATTGACTTTAAAATTTGCAAAATCAGCATTTTACTTTATGCAAATGGTATTTTTGACAATCCCTGTTCCCTATACTTCTTTAATTTTATGCAGTAAGATGGTTATTCAGCTTTCCTGTGCCATGTATTTTTCAGCAGTTTATTCTGACTTAAATTCAAGGTTTTAATTAACATCCTAAAATGTAATTTTAAGTTATCCTATGCAATTATGTGGGCGAATTACTCAGAGAGGGTTAGACATTATTAGCTATAATCACCTTCTAAAATAAAAGTTTAAAATATATGATTTTGTGAAATTTTCCATTCTGGCTACAACCTCTCCTTACTAATACACAAACTTTTAATTTTATTTTTCTAGTCTAACAACAAAAGAATGTCACATAAAAAACATCAGCTCACAAAGACCAAAGAATTAAAATGTTTTTTTCCAGCTTCTAATCTTTCATTGCTAGTAGAGAATGGTTATCATGCCTTTAAAATAAATGTGCGTATTTAATTAAACTTAATTAAATAATTAAGTTTACCCTCTACAGCAGATGTGCAACAATAAATGCAAAATGCTCCATCTCTCACCTTAAATTGTCCTAATTCCTAGAAAGGATTTCTACCCAAAATCGAATGAGTAAAACAGAGAATTATATAGCCAAATAATGCAGTTCTACTAATTCATTCTTTAAAAAAATCACATATTTACCTTTTTTCTTTGGGTAGAAAAATATATAGCAAGATATAAAAAATATGTGTATATATTATCTCCCACTTAACTTACACTAAGAGTTTGCCAATGAATATATTTAACTGTGTTTGGTACTGACCAAATGTCCTGAAAGTTTGAAATAATCTATCTGTCATAGTTGCTTTAATATTATATAGAATTTAAAAACAGAAAACAAAGCAACACCGCCCCCCAAAACTTTTCGCCTAGAATAACAACAACAAAGGTAGGCAGAAGTGTCTTAAGATTTTATTCCACCTAAAAAGACTCTATTTCTGATAGAATCTACGTCTACAGACAGGAAACTGAGTTATCAAGGGGATGTATAAAGTTAAACTCTATCTATTACTACAATGTGTATGTGGAGAGAAGGCAGGTAGTAGATGACTATCCCTTAAACAACTAATCCTGACGGTATTACTTCACAAATGATGAAAAGGACTTTTTGGAAGGCAGTTGCTGCAATCTAGGTGGTTTCTTCAATATGCAAATTTATCCCTAGTGACAGGGAAAATAGCCTTCTCAGGAAGTAACACTTCTAAATTACAGGAACCGTGTGCTAAATACAGCTGGCAGAGTACCGAACACCTGATTTCTTTCAATGGGTGTATTTTCATGCTCACACTGAAGCAGCTCTGAAGGAGTCTTCAAAAAGTGACACCAAAATAGGCAATGTTAATACATCTTCTTAAACCAAGTATTTCTAGAATACAAACTGTCAACATTTCTTCGCTTCATTTCTCTATAAAATTATTCCTAAGGTTTGTGTGCCTGTGGTCACTGGCTGAGAAGAACTAGCAGTTGATGGAACAGGTATTTTAACATCATTATTATTGTTGCAATGGTGATCAATTTTCAACACATGGAATCAGTGGCCTATAGACACTGAAGAGTAAACTGGATACTGGCACAACTCCTGAGAAAAGAGCTAACAGTTGCCCCACAGTGGAAGCCCCAGGGAGCTGATCAGATACAAACACAGAAAGAACGCATAACATGATTTCAACATCAAGTAAACACAAACATTGCCATTTTTCTTGTAAAATTATTAAATAAGCAATATTTGGGGACCTTAAAAAATACTATCTACTAATGGTTACCGTTGTTCTTTTGAAGGAAACAAAAAGGTGGAAAGAGATACACATAATAACTCCAATTCATATTACTAAGCCACAAAGCTCTTTATGGGTTCACCAAGTTCTGTAATTATTTCCTATGTGCTTTGCTGTGCCGTAATAATTTTTATAGGAAGAAAACATGTAGGTAAGAAAATTTTATTATTTTGTTACTTGAAATGGAAAGAGGTTTTTAATCCCGAATGTTTTTTTTAATAATCCTCTTGCTAAAAAAGAAAAGTAAAGCATGCAAATGAAAAACATACTTTCTTGATAAATGTTGACATTTTTCTAAAAAGACAAACTGAGTCATCAGAGGTTAATTTACTTCATTTTCTATATAACTTCTTTCAAATGGAGACTTTCAAGGAATAAGAATGTATTCGCAAACAATGTGAATCAAACCTAAATCCAACTCTGAAGATAAGAAGGTAGAACAAAGCTTCCAAACCCGGTCTGCTTTGACTTGAGATCAAGAATTTGGGAAAATTTCACTACCATATCACTATGTCATATACTGACAGTAAAAACAAAGCACAATGATATTAGGATATAATATAAACTCAAAACATCGCACATTTAAATAATGTTCTAAAGTTATAACAGCTCTCCTTATTTTAAGGACAAAAGAAGCCAGATTATAACAGATACTACAGGTTTACACAATGTCTATTGTATTTATTCCAAATATTAGATAACCTGATACCTTTTATTTTAAAAAGCTTTGAGATACTACCTCTTAAGAAACTTCTCTCTTCACTTCTTCTCTTCCCTTTTACATTCTTAATTTCCCAATTTTTGTTTTCCCCAACTTTATGTCTTATATTAGATAACCTGATAACTTTTCATTTTGAAGAGCTTTGAGATGCTACCTCTCAAGAAACTTCTCTCTTCACTTCTTCACTTCCCTTTTACATTCTTATTTTCCCAATTTTTGGTTTTTCATTCAGTGAAAGAACAATAACAGATGGGAACAATAACAGAAATGGGGAAAGAGATAAAAGCTTCAGAATAGTGAATAAGAATTACTCATAATCATATGGCTCAAGGACGTTAGTTTTAAATAGTTCAAAGAAAAGAATTATTCATAATCTGATAGAACGTTACACCGGCACAGTGTATTATTTCTTGGCAATAAAATATTCCAAAGTGCTATGATACATTTGAGTATGAGGACCACATCTTCATTCCTTAGTGTGTGCTACTTTAATTAAACATTTACAAGGCATAATAGAACCTCAACACTGCTTGGTCATAATTTGGTCCATTATTCTTTCCAATACTCAAGGAAGAGATTAATTATCAACTTCTAGTTGCAACAGTATGCCAAAGTAGAAAAATCACTGATTTTTGTTTCATACATGTGACACACACAAACACAGCTCTAGTGGTTATTAGTTGGGTGCCCTCAGACAAGTTATTTTCTTTTATTTATTTATTTTTTATTTTTTTATTTTTATTTTTAAATAGATACAGGGTCTATGTTGCCCAGGCTGGTCTCGAACTCCTGGGATCAAGCAATCTTCCCACCTCGGCCTCCCAAAGTGCTAGGATTACAAATGTGAGCTACCACATCTGGCCAAACAAGTTACTTTCTGAACTTTAGTTTCCGCATTAGTAAAAGAGAAAAAAAGAGAAGAAAAACCAACCTCGAGGGGCTAAATGGGCTAAAAATTAGTTGGTACTTAATAGGCAGTAAACATTAGCTTCTTTCATTTGAGATATTATCTTCATATTCTGTATCTATGTACAATATGTATCCAATTAGTAAAGAAATATTACTGAATGTGATGGTGATGTGATGGTCATAATTATCATTTGAATGTGGAACAGTATATATAATACTGGCCCTGTAATACCTGTATTTGAATGTTTACAGCAGCACTATTCATAACAGCAAAGTCATGGAATCAATCTAAATGTCCATCAATGGATGAGTGGATAAAGAAATTGTGATCTATATAGAATACTATTCAGCCTCTACAGTAGAATACTATTTGGCCATAAAAAAAAAAATGAAATCATATCTTTTGCAACAACATGATTGCAAATGGAAGCCATTATCTTAAGTGAAACAACTCAGAATCACAAAGTCAAAATCCACACGCTCTCACTGATAAGTGGGAACTAAATAAAGTGTATACATGGACACACAAAGTGGAATAATACTCACTGGAGCCTCGGAAGGGTGGGAGGGTGGGAGGGGCTGAGGAATGAGAAATTATGTAATGGATGCAATGTACACTATTCAGGTGATGAGTATACTAAAAGCCCAGATTTCACCATTATGCAATATGTCCATGAAACAAAACTGCACTTTTGTATCCTTAAATGTATACACATTTTTAAAGGGGAAAAAAATTGGTCCTGCATATACTACAAACCTAATCACAATTCCCAGACATATGAGTGATATGGGAGTTAAAAAGAAATGATTTAGGCAGATAGTGAGGGTAAGGAGGTCCTTGATAAGGTTTTCCTTTCATTGAAAAGCAGCCCCCAATCATTTTCTTTTCTAACAAAGGGCAGCCTGTGAAATTAAGGTGCAGACATAGCAAGGCAAGCTAGAATCTTGCACGGGTGAATGCCAGCAGTTGTGCCAATAGGAAAAGAGCTACCTAGGGACCAGGCATGTTCACAATGGCGGCTCCATCTTCCCTTCTCCTTGACAATTACATGTACAATCTGGAGCAGACAACAAGAGGAAGGCTAGGCAAAGACTCAATTTGCATAACAAGATTAGGGTGGAGTGCCAGGTTTCCCTGCAGGTTGTGTAAACGTCACACCTTGTTCAACTAATCTTTGGACCCTATATAAATCAGACATCGCCTCCTCAAGCCTATCCATAAAACCCTGTGCACTCTGCGGCGGGGGAAAGTCCCACTCGGGTGCTCCTCTCTCTCACAGGAGAGAGTTATTCTTCTTTCTCTTTCTTTTCTTTTGCTTATTAAATCTCCGCTCCTAAACCCACTTCTTGTGTGTCTGCATACCTGATTTCCTGAGTGTGAGACAACGAACCTCGAGTATTTACCCCAGACAAGGACGCCACTTCATGAGTAGACAAAAGGGGAGGTACAGCAATGCTCACAGTTTATGTATCATTCAACTTACGTGATTTTTAAATCTTGCATAAAATAAACTTAAATAGAACCTAAATTGTCAAAACTGATGAGAAATGACAGAGTTATTCTTTGATATTGAGGCAGAGCAGGGACTCTCTTTTTAAGGCCCTGCAGTCTCCCAAGAATGGAAATAAAGGAAAACCTTGAGTTCCTTCAAGGGAAATTCCAAGCACCTAGCTGGCCTTGAGAAGTAAATAGGCAGCTTGATAAGCAAGAAGGTAATAGTGAAAGAGTGAGGCCTATAGTATGTACAGTCCTTTCGATCCGGATAGTCCCGAAAATCAGTGTATGATTAACGTGGCCTTAGTTAGTCAAAGCATGGAAGATATCCGGAGGAAATTGCAAGAACAGGCTGGTTTTGCAGTGATGAATACCTCGCAATTACTGGAGATAGCTAATCAAGTATTTGTAAATAGAGATGCAACAAGCCGCTGAGAAAGTCGTGAGGAGGGCGAACGCCAAGCCAGTATAATAGGAGCTGTAATAGTAACAGGAACCTGCTTACTACTCCCTTGTTTGCTACCTGTACTTCTTCAAATGATAAAAAGCTTCATCACTACCTCAGTTCACCAGAATGCTTCAGCACAAGTATATTACATAAATCACTATCAATCTGTTGCACAGGAAGACATAAATAGTGAAAATGAAAGTGAGAACTCCTACTAATAAAATGAGTGAGAGTCTCAAAGGGGGGAAATGAGAGAAAAGAGAAGGAGACTCCCCCATATTGTTCTATATTGTTTTATGCTCAGTACTTGATTTGAGGGAAAAAAAAAAAAAAAAGGAAGTAAAACCAAAGGTAGGCAGCCTGGCACCAGGCACCAGACCCAAAATCAGGCTGGGCCTGCCTGACCTTAGCCTGATAGTTAAAATTCAACCCATGACCTAGCAACCGATGTTATCCATAGGTTCCAGACATTGTATGGAAGGACATTGTGAAACTTCTTGTTCTGTTCTGTCTCACTCTGATTACTGGTGCATGCAGCCCTTGTCACATATCCCCTAGATTGTTCAATCAATTACGGCCCTGTCATGTAAAATCTTTAGTGTTGTGAGCCCTTAAAAGGGACAGAAATTGTGCACTCAACAAGCTTGAATTTTGAGACGCTAGTCTGCCGATGCTTCCAGCTGATTAAAAGCTACTTCCTTCACTATCTCTGTGTCTGTGAGGTTTTGTCCATGGCTCATCCTGCTACAACAGTAGTCTAAAACAGTAACCAAGGAAGTTAAGAGTCAGGAGATGTTTGGTACCTTTGTAGAAACTAAAACAGTATATGTCCCTGAATTGTTTTTCACAAACCCAAACCCCCACCAAACAGATCTGCTGGCACATACACCTTAGATAAGAGGAAGCTGAGGACTAAACTCTGGCCACCATTCCTTATTCAAAATTTCTTCCAGAGGAGCCTAGAGGAGGTGATGCTCATGAGCCAGAGCTAACATTCTTTTCTGCTGATCTCAAATTTTTAGATAAAGTTTTGCTTCCTGAACCTATCACAGATCAGAAAATCTTACAATCCACCTATGACCTGTAGGTCCCTGCTTCGAGCTCTTCCTCCTTTTTAGATCAAACCAATGTATAGCCTCCATGTATTGATTTATGACTTGTCTCTATAACTTCTTTCCTGAAATTTACTCCTGCCTTTAAAAACTCTTACCTGCAAGACATCAGAGAGCTCAGGTCTTAAGCATGAGCTGCCCAGATTGTCCTTGTTTGGTGCCCTGCAAATAAACCTTCCTTTTCTGTGTATCCCAGAGTAGGACAGTGACTTGACACTAATGTAAGACTAAAACAGGAGCCCATGGTATACTGGAAGAAACCTTGCAATGGTGACTTCAGGGAATTTTCTGCTATCTAATCACCAAAGTCTCCTTTGGATGAGAGATCATTAGATAAGCAAATCAGAGAAGCTGGTATCTAAGGTTACTTCTGGCTTGTCTAACCACTGACCAGTCTTACTTGTAGAACTCAAGCTATGGTATGAAGCACGTTGTGTTATAACAATACGTGAAACTGGGAACAGAAAAAGTCAGGAATTTCTAAACTAAGGAGATTTTAAAACACAGATTCCCAGGCTGGAAAGTCTGATTCAACATGTCTAAGGAGAGCCTAGATATGTGCATTTTATGAAAGCTCTTCAGGTGATTCTGATGTACAACCAGGCTTGAGAATCAGTGAAATAATTCATGCTTTTACTTAGTTGGCCTTACTTTTGGTCAATTAATTTTTTTTCTTTTCTTTTTTTGAGACGGAGTTTCGCTCTTGTTGCCCAGGCTGGAGTGCAATGGTGTGATCTCAGCTCACTGCAAACTCCACCTCCCAGGTTCAAGCAGTTCTCCTGCCTCAGCCTCCCGAGTAGCTGGGATTACAGGCCTGTACCACCATGCCCGGCTAATTTTGTATTTTTAGTAGAGAAGAGGTTTCTCAATGTTGGTCAGGCTGGTCTCCAACTCCTGACTCAGTGATCCGCCTACCTAAGCCTCCCAAAGTACTGGGATTACAGGCATGAGCCACCACTCCCGGCCCTTTGTCAAATAATTTCTATAATTTTTCTGTGGTTTTTTCACTTGAATCCCAATCATTGTGCTCAAATCTAATTATATTATAAAGTAATATAATTTTCTTCAAAAGTAATAAAAATAAAGAGATGCCACAAAAATGTTTAGAGTGGACAATTTATGAATAACATAGGCAAAATATGAATTAAGTGATAACTATATGGTGTGATAAAACTGAATCCTGGGCCAGGTTAGTCTTTGATTTGTAAAATTTGTCCTATTCCCTCGACAGATGTTAAATGTTATCTTTTTGGCAATCAGTGTGGCAGCCATACCATATTTTCATTCCTGCTGGACTATCATAGTAAACTAAGAAGTTATAGATTATATAGATTTGGCCAAGTTTAATAAGCCCTTGAAGGAAAGTCTCTAAGTTGTCTCTCTCGCAAAGTTGTTTAAGAATAAAAGAATTGTGGACTTTTGAGGTGAAATAACAGATGAAAATTCCTTGGCTTAACAAAGCAATTAATAATTTATTCAATCCATCTTTCCACAGAATATACATACATACATATACATACATTAATCAGTAAAATCCCTCTAGACTGTGGAGACTAAAATAGGCCATACTTGTGAGGATGATTAAAGTCAAATCGACAGGAGAGTTTAAATTTCTGCTTCCACTACTGTTTATTTGCACAATATTATACAGTGCTCTACATTATAACAGACAGTAAATGTTCACACAAAATACTTTCAAAATACTCAAAATTTAGTTGTGAATGCACACACATTAAAAAATTATAAATAGTACAGAAGGTAGTACATAAATAGATGTCCCAAAGAATGGCACTGAAAAAAAAAACATAAGAATTCAGCTAGAAAGATAGGAATACAGAATGGAGTGATCAAGGATGATTTTCAGGCGATAGAAATTGTTCTGAATCATCAAAGATGAATATTTTTATCAGTAAAAAGGGGAAGGAGAGAAGCAAACTAGAAAATAAACTTGAACAAAATCATAGAAATAAGAAGTAAATAAGTATGTCGGGTCCAAGCAAACAAAGAGAAAAAAATCTGGCTTTTAGTTGATGGCCTTGATTTAGAGGAAGCATGAGCAAAAGCATTGGTAGTTTCAATAGGGTCAATATCTGGCAAGAAAGAGGGACCTGAAAAACTAATCTGAAATATTCGTACTTTATCCTATATGCCACTGGTCATTAAACATTTTTGATCACGTAACCCTTTCAATATTGAACCTGCATTAAAAATACATATTTATTTATATTGCGCATTACTAAATCATTTGTTTATAATTCATATAGCAAAACAGAAAATTTAAAGGAATGATATAAGAAATGAAAAATAATTTTAAATATCTTGCTAATCATGATAGTTTTATACCATCAAGTTTCAGCATAATGATAGTGAATGAAACTTACTATTTCAAACACTCTTTTGGCTAATTGTAAATAATTTGGCAATAAGATATGGTTAGACAATCAGGATTAGCCTTATATGACAAAGAACTCTAAAGAGAAGATAAAAATAATTTTAAAATCTCATCAGTAATGTTTTTGTTGGTTGCTTATTGAAAAGATAATATTTTGGAAACACTGGCTTAATAAAAGTACTATTAAATTTAATGTATTTAATTTACTATTAAAGTACTATTAAATTTAATTTTACTGATTTCTTTTTACTTTTAAAAGTGTGACTATTAGAAAATTTAAAATTATGTATGTGGTTCACATTGTTTCCATTGGACAGTATTGCCCTCTATACTAATGTGGCTGAAATACAAAAGATGATGGAATGCAAGATAATTCTGAATATTGTTTTAAAAATACTGCTGTACTCACTGCCTCACTCAATCAGATCATCTTTGGTAGGGTATGTATTTTGTTATTTAATACCACATATTTTATAACTATTCAGTGGGAATATACAAGGAAAAAAGGTGAGGGGGAGTTCATGATCGGGGTACAGGGAGATGAAAGCTGTGTGATCAAGATATCACCATCCAGAGCAGTAAAATCTTCCCTCTCATATCTCATTATCCAGATGCAACCTATATTCAGGAGAGGAGGAGTGTGACGCTCACAAAAAGGCAGGGCAGCACATACTGAGGCCAGCTCATCATAGGCGCAAGTCCTCCTCACCTCTCCATTCACCAGGAACCCAGATGGTGCCCCTGAACAGTGGCACTGCATTGTGAGAAACCCCGCAGTGCCATGAAGGAGAAGCATGCGCTGTTCTGGACGGTGTCAGCACACTCACCACTGATATCATCTAATGGATGTGGGGAGGCAGAGTGATCCTCAGCTCTCTCTTCATATCACCAGGGACTCAAACAGAAAGGAGGACCATTCTCTGCTAGAGATAAAGGCCCCTCAGCAACTTCATCCTAACTAGACTTGGAGAGTCATGGTGCTGAGAAGTGCCAATGAGGTTTTAAAATGAAAAATATTAGATTCGAAAAAGCAAAAAGAACTGGGCAGAGACAGTCACAAATGCATCAGTAAGAGTGTCACAAAGAGAGGGAATGGTTGGTGCCCATCCAACAAAGCCTCAGGGAGGGAAAGCCATTAGACTTTAAATAGTCTATAGTCTAGACCTTTACAATATATATAATACACATACACACACACACACATATATTTATATGATTTGTTTTTATTTTTTGTTTATTATAATTTCACTCCAAGATTCTTAAGAAAAGTTTTCAAAGAGGCTGCTTCCCACACCCTTTCTAGAACTTACTTCCCTTGAACCCAATACTAACATATCAGCTATTATTGAGAGACATAAAATAGGGCCTTATCTCAGATTTGCTTTTATTCACTTTAATCCTGACAATATATAAAATAACTTTAATTTAAATAAAAATTTCAAAAGACTATTTTGTAATTTGATTCTGTAAACCACATTTTAAATGAATTCTATGACATTAACCAAATAATCATAGAATCAATTTAAGTAAAATGAGAAATATTGATTAGCTATTAAGAAAACAAATTAAATTATAATATGAGCTTTGACATATTGGAATGTGTTTTCTGGGTTACGCATTATCCTTCTCTGAAGGTAAGAAAGTAATAAGTAATGACATAGATTTTTTGTTTTCAGGAGATAAAAGACTGGAAAGAATAATTTTCAAAGCCACTTCTAATAATACAATTCTATAAACCTTCTAGATTTCCATATTACTTTGTGGAAATATGTTCTGCTTTGATTTTTCTACTTGCAAATACTGAATAGCAGTATTAGAGCTGTGAGGATTAATTCATTGTGATATAATGTGGCACAAAAATAGGTGTATGAGACCTATGTATTCATTTACATTTTTCATAATGAAATATTTAATTTGTGGACTTGACTTTTTCCTCCTGAAAATAACTATATTCATTCTTGTTTAGAGAAAAACTTTCAACATAGAATTCATTTATAATATTAATTAGAACACCATCTACTACATTAGAATGCAGTTATGGGTCTGTTACTAGGTCTACTGTACACTGGTTTTCAGATAGAATATAATTCTTTTCTTCCTTGACATAACATTTAGCATGAAATATCTATAAGGAAACATATTTAAGAATTTTAGTTTGTGTTAAGTATTGAAGAAAGAATACATTTGGTTTACTACTATGACCCAAGTAATAGAAGTAACATTTTATGAAAACACTAGATCTTATTGTAATATTATTTTTTATTATTATCTGACATTGTCTAATATTTACCATTATGACCTATAGGGTCATTGTTGGGTTATTTTCCCCAAAACTCTACCTAGTAAGTACCTGCCTATGAAGACATTGAAGGAAAAAAAAATCCACAGTACAAATTAAGAAAACAACAAGCAGGGCCGGGCGCGGTGGCTCAAGCTTGTAATCCCAGCACTTTGGGAGGCCGAGACGGGCGGATCACGGGGTCAGGAGATCGAGACCATCCTGGCTAACACGGTGAAACCCCGTTTCTACTAAAAAATACAAAAAACTAGCTGGGCGACGTGGCAGGCGCCTGTAGTCCCAGCTACTTGGGAGGCTGAGACAGGAGAATGGCATAAACCCGGGAGGCGGGGCTTGCAGTGAGCTGAGATCCGGCCATTGCACTCCAACCTGGGCTGCAGAGCGAGACTCCGTCTCAAAAAAAAAAAAAAAAGAAAGAAAAAGAAAACAACAAGCGGAGATTCAGTCGTTCACCAAGAAAGGGCCAAATTTGCTCAATGTTTGTTAGGAAAGTCTCCTCTCCTTATGAAAATATTCTTGTAAATATCAACAGTTATTATGTTAATATGTATTAGCAGTAGAATGTAAGATATATAGCAGCAGAAATGTATGACCTTAAATTACTACTGCAACACTCTGTGTGCAGAATGGTGACTGGCACAAAGTAGGCACTCAACAAATATTTTCAAAGTAAAGGAATGGATAACTGCTTAAGTCTATTAATTCACCTTTTTCTCTGACATTTATGAACATATAGAAACACTCTATTAAATGTTGGAAATAAAGATGAATAAAATATGATCCATAACCTCAAAAAACTCTCCGTCTATTAGGAGAGATAGAAAAGAACAGATAATAAAACTGAAATATGTCAAGTATACTGATTGAGATTTTCACAAAATTCTACGTAAACACATGGAACACATCCTAGAAGAACTACAGGGAGAGGGATGGGAGTCAGGAAATGTTTCTTGAAAGAAATTAGTATTAAATGATGAAAAAGAGCCAAGTAAGAATCAAAGAAAACACCTCAGACAGAGGGAAGCATGAAGAAGAGAAAAAAAGGGTATCTTCAAAAATGACAAGTTCCACATGGCTATAGATTAAATGAAAGGCAGAGTTAGAAAGGAAGACAGGGACCAGATTGTAGCAGTTGGGTTTTGCTTTTTTTTTTTTTCTTATAGGTAATGAGGAGTCTTTAAGAGTCGTAAGTAGGAGATGATAGGTTTTTATATTAGATAATTGCTCTGGCAACAATGTAGAAGACAGATTAGACAGAAGGTGGAACAGTGTTCTAGGAGTCAAGGAGAGAATTGCTAAGGGCTTGAGCTAATACAGTAGCATCTGCAAGGAAAGGAGCATCTGATTTACACAATACTTAGGATGTCACTTCTCAATCTCTGGAGTCTATTAGAACCATGTGGGACCCTGTTTCAATCTACCCAGGGCCCCTCCACTCCCTCTGAAGATTTTGGCAAAGAAGCACATTCCCCATTTCCAATGAGAGTCACTAACATTGTAACCCTTTATGATACCTATAAGCATGACATAGCCCTCACGTGTTTGGGGAAGAAAAAACTAAGAAGAAAATCACCCGGACTTGGTAATTAGATAATGACATAAAGGAGTGAGTGATGGGGAAACAGGAATCCACAATTATTGTATGAACTAGATGGATGGTGAAGCCATTAACTGAGATTGGGAGGAAAGCGCAGAGAAGGAGCAAGTTTAAAGTCTGAGATGCCTGCAAACAAGTACGTGGAAAGGTCAACAGGAATTAGAAATACAAGTCAGACTTGGAGAAAAATTCTGAGCTACAGATTTGAAGTCAACAGAATCTAGATGATGGATAAAATGCAAGTAAGGAAATTGCTTATAGATCAAGAAGAAACAGGGGCAGAGCAAAATGGCCGAATAGGAGCAGCTCCAGTCTCCAACTCCAAGCGGGAGCGACACAGAAGACCGGTGATTTCTGCATTTTCAACTGAGATACTGGGGTCATCTCACTAGGGAGTGCCGGACAATCGGTGCTGGTCAGCTGCTGCAGCCTGACCAGCGAGAGCTGAAGCAGGGCAAGGCATCGCCTCACCTGGGAAGTGCAAGGGGGAAGGGAATCCCTTTTCCTAGCCAGGGGAACTGAGACACACAACACCTGGAAAATCAGGTAACTCCCACCCCAATACTGTGCTTTAAGCAAACGGGCACACCAGGAGATTATATCCCACACCTGGCCGGGACGGTCCCACGCCCACAGAGCTGCCCTCATTGCTAACACAGCAGTCTGCAATCTAACCGCAAGGCAGCAGCGAGGCTGGGGGAGGGGCACCCGCCATTGCTGAGGCTCAAGTAGGTAAACAAAGCCGCTAGGAAGCTTGAACTGGGTGGAGCTCACAGCAGCTCAAGGAAACCTGCCTGTCTCTGTAGACTCCACCTCTGGGGACAGGGCACAGCTAAACAACAAAAACAACAAAAGCAGCAGAAACCTCAGCAGACGCAAACGACTCTGTCTGACACCTTTGAAGAGAACAGTGGATTTCCCAACACGGAGGTTGAGATCTGAGAAGGGACAGGCTGCCTGCTCAAGTGGGTCCCTGACCCCTGAGTAGCCTATCTGGGAGAC
The DNA here is from genome assembly GCF_002776525.5 of Piliocolobus tephrosceles. Classification (NCBI taxonomy): domain Eukaryota; kingdom Metazoa; phylum Chordata; class Mammalia; order Primates; family Cercopithecidae; genus Piliocolobus; species Piliocolobus tephrosceles. The sequence goes on from NC_045436.1 coordinate 89,001,127, forward strand.
ATCCCCCACAAGGGGCAGTCTGACACCCCACACCTCACAGGGTGGATTACACCCCTGAGAGGAAGCTTTCAAAGTAAGAATCAGACAGGTACACTCGCTGTTCAGCAATATTCTATCTTCTGCAACCTCTGCTGCTGATACCCAGACAAACAGTCTGGAGTGGTCCTCAAGCAATCTCCAACAGGCCTACAGCTGAGGGTCCTGAGTGTTAGAAGGAAAACTATCAAACAGGAAGGACACCTATACCAAAACCCCATCAGTACGTCACCATCATCAAAGACCAGAGGCAGATTAAACCACAAAGATGGGGAAAAAGCAGGGCAGAAAAGCTGGAAATTCAAAAAATAAGAGTGCATCTCCCCCTGCAAAGGAGCGCAGCCCATCGCCAGCAACGGATCAAAGCTGGTCAGAGAATGACTTTGACAAGATGAGAGAAGAAGGCTTCAGTCCATCAAACTTCTCAGAGCTAAAGGAGGAATTACGTACCCAGCTCAAAGAAACTAAAAATCTTGAAAAAAGAGTGGAAGAATTGACAGCTAGACTAATTAATGCAGAGAAGGTCATAAACGAAATGACAGAGATGAAAACCATGACACGAGAAATACGTGACAAATGCACAAGCTTCAGTAACCGACTCGATCAACTGGAAGAAAGAGTATCAGTGATTGAGGATCAAATGAATGAAATGAAGCAAGAAGAGAAACCAAAAGAAAAAAGAAGAAAAAGAAATGAACAAAGCCTGCAAGAAGTATGGGATTACGTAAAAAGACCAAATCTACATCTGATTGGGGTGCCTGAAAGTGAGGGGGAAAATGGAACCAAGTTGGAAAACACTTTTCAGGATATCATCCAGGAGAACTTCCCCAACCTAGTAGGGCAGGCCAACATTCAAATTCAGGAAATACAGAGAACGCCACAAAGATACTCCTCCAGAAGAGCAACTCCAAGACACATAATTGCCAGATTCACCAAAGTTGAAATGAAGGAAAAAATCTTAAGGGCAGCCAGAGAGAAAGGGTGGGTTACTCACAAAGGGAAGCCCATCAGACTGACAGCAGATCTCTCGGCAGAAACTCTACAAGCCAGAAGAGAGTGGGGGCCAATATTTAACATTCTTAAAGAAAAGAATTTTAAACCCAGAATTTCATATCCAGCCAAACTAAGTTTCATAAGTGAAGGAGAAATAAAATCCTTTACAGATAAGCAGATGCTTAGAGATTTTGTCACCACCAGGCCTGCCTTACAAGAGACCCTGAAGGAAGCCCTAAACATGGAAAGGAACAACCGGTACCAGCCATTGCAAAAACATGCCAAAATGTAAAGACCATTGAGGCTAGGAAAAAACTGCATCAACTAACGAGCAAAATAACCAGTTAATATCATAATGGCAGGATCAAGTTCACACATAACAATATTAACCTTAAATGTAAATGAACTAAATGCTCCAATTAAAAGACACAGACTGGCAAACTGTATAAAGAGTCAAGACCCATCAGTCTGCTGTCTTCAGGAGACCCATCTCACATGCAGAGACATACATAGGCTCAAAATAAAGGGATGGAGGAAGATCTACCAAGCAAATGGAGAACAAAAAAAAGCAGGGGTTGCAATACTAGTCTCTGATAAAACAGACTTTAAACCATCAAAGATCAAAAGAGACAAAGAAGGCCATTACATAATGGTAAAGGGATCAACAGGAAGAGCTAACTATCCTAAATATATATGCACCCAATACAGGAGCACCCAGATTCATAAAGCAAGTCCTTAGAGACTTACAAAGAGACTTAGACTCCCATACAATAATAATGGGAGACTTCAACACTCCACTGCCAACATTAGACAGATCAACGAGACAGAAAGTTAACAAGGATATCCAGGAATTGAACTCATCTCTGCACCAAGCGGACCTAATAGACATCTATAGAACTCTCCACCCCAAATCAACAAAATATACATTCTTCTCAGCACCACATTGCACTTATTCCAAAATTGACCACATAATTGGAAGTAAAGCACTCCTCAGCAAATGTAAAAGAACAGAAATTATAACAAACTGTCTCTCAGATCACAGTGCAATCAAACTAGAACTCAGGACTAAGAAACTCAATCAAAACCGCTCAACTACATGGAAACTGAACAACCTGCTCCTGAATGACTACTGGGTACATAACGAAATGAAGGTAGAAATAAAGGTGTTCTTTGAAATAGACAAACAGAGATGATGCTGGCATCATAAAATGAGTTAGGGAGGATTCCTGCTTTTTCTGTTGTTTGGAATAGTTTCAGAAGGAATGGTACCAGCTCCTCTTTGTACCTCTGGGAGAATTTGGCTATGAATCTATCTGGTCCTGGACTTTTTTTGGTTGGTAGGCTATTAATTACTGCTTCAATTTCAGAACTTGTTGTTGGTCTATTCAGGGATTTGACTTCTCCCTGGTTCAGCCTTGGGAAGGTATATGTGTCCAAGAATTTATCCATTTCTCCTGGATTTTCTAGTTTATTTGTGTAGAGGTGTTTATAGTATTCTCTGATGGTTGTTTGTATTTCTGTGGGATCTGTGATGATACCCCCTTTATCATTTTTTATTGTATCTGTTTGATTCTTCTATCTTTTCTTCTCTATTATTCTGGCTAGTGGTCTCTGTCAATCTTCAAAAAACCAGCTCCTGGATTCATTGATTTTTTGAAGAGTTTTCCATGTCTCTAACTCCTTCAGTTCTGCTCTGATCTTGTAATTTCTTGTCTTCTGCTAGCTTTTGAATGTGTTTGCTCTTACTTCTCTAGTTCTTTTTATTGTGGTGTCAGGGTGTCAATTTTAGATCTTTCCCGCTTTATCCTGTGAGCATTTAGTGCTATCAGTTTCCCTCTAAACACTGCTTTAAATGTGTCCCAGAGATTCTCGTATGTTGTATCTTTGTTCTCATTGGTTTCAAAGAACTTATTTATTTCTGCCTCAATTTCGTTATCTACCCAGTAGTCATTCAGGAACAGGTTGTTCAGTTTCCATGTAGTTGTGCAGTTTCGCGTGATTTTCTTCATCCTGAGTTCTAATTTGATTGCAGTCTGAGACTGTTATGATATCCATTCTTTTGCATTTGCTAAGGAGTGTTTTACTTCCAATTACGTGGTCAATTTTAGAATAAGTGTGATGTGGTACTGAGAAAAATGTATATTCTGTTGATTTGGGGTGGATAGTTCTGTAGGTCTGCTTGGTCCAGAGCTGTGTTCAAGTCCTGAATATCCTTGTTAATTTTCTGTCTCATTGATCTAATATTGACAGTGGAGTGTTAAAGTCTCCCACTATTATTGTGTGGGAGTCTAAGTCTCTTTGTAGGTCTCTAGGAACTTCCTTTATGGCTTTAGGTGCTCCTGTATTGGGTGCATATATATTTAGGTTAGCTCTTCATGTTGCATTGATCCCTTTACCATTATGTAATGGCCTTCTTTGTCTTTTTTTGATCTTTGTTAGCTTAAAGTCTGTTTTATTAGAGACTAGGATTGCAACCCCTGCTTTTTTTGCTTTCCATTTTCTTGGTAAATCTTCGTCCATCCCTTTATTTTGAGCCTATGTGTGTCTTTGCATGTGACATGGGTCTCCTGAAAACAGCGCACCAATGGGTCTTGACTCTTTATCCAATTTGCCAGTCTGTGTCTTTTAATTGGGGCATATAGCCCATTTACATTTAAGGTTAATATTGTTACGTGTGAATCTGATCCTGTCATTATGATGCTAGCTGGTTATTTTGCCTATTAGTTGATGCAGTTTCTTCATAGTGTCGATGGTCTTTACAATTTGGCATGTTTTTGCAGTGGCTGGTACTGGTTTTTCCTTTCCATATTTAGTGCTTCCTTCAGGAGCTCTTGTAAGGCAAGCCTGGTGGTGTCAAAATCTCTCAGCATTTGCTTGTCTGTCAAGGAATTTATTTCTCCTTTGCTTATGAAACTTAGTTTAGCTGGATATGAAATTCTGGGTTGAAAATTCTTTTCTTTAAGAATGTTGAATACTGGCCTCCACTCTCTTCTGGCTTGTAGGGTTTCTGCAGAGAGATCTGCTGTTAGTCTGATGGGCTTCCCTTTGTGGGTAACCTGACCTTTCTTTCTGGCTGCCTTTAACATTTTTTCCTTCATTTTAACCTTGGTGAATCTGATGATTATGTGTCTTGGAGTTGCTCTTCTCGAGGAGTATCTTTGTGGCGTTCTCTGTATTTCCTGAATTTGAATGTTGGCCTGTCTTGCTAGGTTGGGGAAGTTCTCCTGGATGATATCCTGAAGAGTGTTTTCCAACTTGATTCCATTCTCCCCATCACTTTCAGGTACACCAATCAAACATAGGTTTGGTCTTTTCACATAGTCCCATATTTTTGAAGGCTTTGTTCACTCCTTTTCATTCTTTTTTTGTTCTAATCTTGTCTTCATGCTTTATTTCATTAAGTTGATCTTCAATCTCTGATACACTTTCTTTCACTTGATTGATTCAGCTATTGATACTTGTGTATGCTTCACAAAGTTCTTGTGCTGAGTTTTTCAGCTCCATCAGGTCATTTATGTTCTTCTCTAAACTGGTTATTCCAGTTAGCAATTCCTCTAACCCTTCTTCAAGGTTCTTAGCTTCCTTGCATTGGGTTACAGCATGCTCCTTTAGCTCAGAGGAGTTTACTATTACCCACCTTTTGAAGCCTACTTCTGTCAATTCATCAAACTCATTCTCTGTCCAGTTTTGTTCCCTTGCTGGCAAGGAGTTGTGATCCTTTGAAGGAGAAGAGGTGTTCTGATTTTTGGAATTTTCAGCCTTTTTGAGCTGGTTTTTCCACATCTTTGTGGATTTATCTACGTTTGGTCTTTCATGTGGGTGACCTTTGGATGGGGTTTTTGAGGGGATGTCCTTTTTGCTGATGTTGATGGTTTTTTTTCTGTTCCTTAGTTTTCCTTCTAACAGTCAGGCCCCTCTGCTGCAGGTCTGCTGGAGTTTGCTGGAGGTCCACTCTAGACCCTGTTTGCCCTGGTATCACCAGCGGAGACTGCAGAACAGCAAACATTGCTGCCTGTTCCTTCCTCTGGAAGCTTCATCCCAGAGGGCATCTGCCAGATGCCAGTTGGAGCTCTCCTGTATGATTTGTCTGTCAACCCCTGCTAGGAGATATCTCCCAGTCAGGAGGCATGGGTGTCAGGGACCTACTTGAGGAGGCAGTCTGTCCCTTAGCAGAGCTTGAGCGCTGTGCTGGGAGATCTGCTGCTCTCTTCAGAGTCAGCAGGGAGGAACCTCTAAGTCTGCTAAAGTTGCGCCCACAGCAGCTCCTTCCCCCAGGTGTTCTGTCCAAGGAAGATGGGAGTTTTATCTATAAGCCCCTGACTGGAGCTACTGCCTTTCTTTCAGAGATGCCCTGCCCAAGAAATTTCATGCTTTTTGTTCAGTGAAGCCAAACATATTTGGGGAAACCTTCAGACTCACATCTCATCAGAAAACTATTCCATTTACCAACTTAACACCTCTGTGTAGCACTTCACAGTAATGTCTAAGTCCATGGCCCACTCAGGGAGACACAATTGTGTAACTATTCAGAAACAAGGTAAGATTAGTACCTTAGGAGCCGTTAGCATTTCCAAAAGCATTATACAAATTGTTCCTATGTGAGACATTTATTTGTAAAAAGGAAACTAGTAATTAATTCACATTCATTTCAACTGCACAATTGTTTCAAGTAATATTGATGTCATAAAATCCTTTAGCCAAGAAACAAACTGTTAAGTAACTATGGAAAGTTCTAATAATCAAGACAGGAAAGATCTTTAACTCCTGTAAGATCCAGTGACTCTATCTATGAAATGAAAGTAAGCAGAATTTTTCAACTGAAACCTCAGCTTTTATCTAAATGACATAGCTACATTCTGAGAAGTTCAATGAAAACTTGCACATGCTGTAATCATTCATCCTTAAAATTGCCTTTCATTGAGCAAACCTGTAATTCTTTATTTCATTCCTTTTATAATTTTTGACAAGGTCAAATACTAAAGTTCAGTGTTACCATTAAGAGAGAAAGTACAAGCTGGGCGCGATGGCTCACGCCTGTAATCCCAACACTTTGGGAGGCTGAGGTGGGTGAATCACCTGAGGTCAGGAGTTTGAAACCAGCCTGGACAACATGGTGAAACCCTGTCTCTTCTAAAAATACAAAAATTTAACCAGGCGTGGTGGTAGGTGCCTCTAATCCCAGATATTCGGGAGGCTGAGGCAGGAGAATCACTTGAACCTGGGAGGCGGAGGTTGCAGTGAGCCAAGATCATACCATCGTACTCCAGCCTGGGCAACAAGAACTAAAGTCTGTCTCAAAAATAAAAATAAAATAAAAATTTTTTAAAAAAGAGTGAAAGTATAAAATACTCTTCTTTACTACTTGGATATATCTCCAAATATCCAAATATTTTATATTATCTCTATGCTACAGTAATATTAATTAATGTATAAGATAATTGTGCAAATTGAAGCCTATTTCTTTCAATTTAAATGTGTAAATCAAAATTAATGTGAAAAAGCTCTTCTGTAACAATATAAACAATCAAATAAATTCTTCATTAACATTTTCAAATACTAGTATCAAAAGAAATATTCATCTTGCTGTAAATTCAGTTTGGAATGACTTTTTAAAAGCTTTTGAGATTTTTTTTAAAAAATCAGAATTAGAATAACCATGATTAAGAAGTAACTGTTAAGTAAAAATGTATTTTCTAACATTTTGAGAAGCTCTCATTAAGTACTAACACCCCTCATAATTACTGTGTAATAAGAAAAGTCTATTTACATTTTATTTGCAATTTACACTTCACTTAGATGGTTCAGAATCATAAAAGCATCCATGAAGAAAGATTTAAAAATCATTATATGACAATGTTTAATAGAAAGTGATGGCTTAAATGTTACAATGTGTTTCTTGAATATCTTCACATTAAATAGTAATTGAACAAAAAGCCCCCTGGTTCTGCTTTAGGGCAAGTCCCACAAAGCTCTTCATTATTGGAATTTCCAACTTGGAAGCCAAACTAAATAACAAGGAGTAATTTGCCAATTAGAACTTCCTGCTCTTTTCTCTTTATTCTTTAAACACCATTCAGGGGCTGAAATGGTCAAACACTTTTAGCTTCAAAACAGCAACTGAAAGGATTTAATTTGTGTCTCTCTAAGGTGAACCTGTCAAGAGGCAGCCGTGATGCATTCCATGTCCCCCAGCAGCAATTTCCCTTAAAGACAGAGAAGGAGGTTTACACTCTTGCAGAATATGAAGTTTCCTTTCCTCATTTCCCATTATTTATTTCAATTAATGACCTCCAAATTTTACACTTGGATAACTACTGGGCTTAAGAATGTTGCGTCAGTGTGCTCCTGGATTCTGCAAACATCTTCGGACCAAATTTGTATATGTGTGTGTGTACACACACTGGAAATAAACATTTCATAGCTACCTGACACAAAGTGGAACAAGGACCACCAAAACTGTGTAAAACTCAAGAAACACAAAACTGCATGGACCTAGAGAAGATCAAAGTATTCTCCATGAGAGCAGGCTGTGGCAAGAGAAGGGGTGAAATCACCAGCAGTTAAAGACCACTGGCAACATTTGCATTTCTCACCTGTATTTCCCTAATTGTAACCTGAGTTTGCTTCTCAGCTTGTTATTCAATTTAAAATTCCCAATGATTAACAAAATTTAAATGCATGCTTCTAAATTGCAAACACATTTACAGATTAACACAAAATCAGTGAAATCAGTTCCTCCCTTCTGACCAAAGGAAACAGGAAAGAGTCTCTGGGCTTCCCCATCAACCACCCACTGGCACTAAAAAAGAAGGCTTCACTTTGCTCACGGTAAGCCTGTGGACAACCCTAAGGGAATCACTTACTCTTCTGAACCCTAGAACAGGAGAATCAGTTAAGGAGGAACTGCCTGTCAAATATTTACTTTCAAAAAGTATTTTTAATCAGGTTTTTAAAAAATTCATTTTATTCTGGGTCTATTTTGATATTCCATTGAAAATGTATTAGAGGTACTGATGGAACGTATCTCAAAATAATAAGAGCTATTTATGACAAACCCACAGCTAATATCATACTGAATGGGCAAAAACTGGAAGCATTCCCTTTGAAAACTGGCACAAGACAGGGATGCCTTCTCTCACCACTCCTACTCAACATAGTGTTGGAAGTTCTGGCCAGGGCAATCGAGCAGGAGAAAGAAATAAACGGTATTCAATTAGGAAAAGAGGAAGTCAAATTGTCCCTGTTTGCAGATGACATGATTGTATATTTAGAAAACCCCACTGTCTCAGTCCAAAATCTCCTTAAGCTGATAAGCAACATCAGCAAACGCTCAGGATACAAAATCAACGTTGAAAAATCACAAGCATTCTTATACACCAATAACAGACAGAGAGCCAAATCATGAGTAAACTCCCATTCACAGTTGCTTCAAAGAGAATAAAATACCTAGGAATCCAACTTACAAGGGATGTGAAGGACCTCTTCAAGGGGAATGACAAACCACTGCTCAAGGAAATAAAAGAGGAAAACGAAATAAAATGGAAGAACATCCCATGCTCATGGATAGGAAGAATCAATATAGTGAAAATGGCCATACTGCCCAAGGTAATTTATAGATTCAACACCATCCCCGTCAAGCTACCAATGATTTTCTTCACAGAATTGGAAAAGACTACTTTAAAGTTCATATGGAACCAAAAAAGAGCCTGCATTGCCAAGACAATCCTAAGTCAAAAGAACAAAGCTGGAGGCATCACACTACCTGACTTCAAACTACACTACAAGGCTACAGTAACCAAAACAGCATAGTACTGGTACCAAAACAGAGACACAGACCAACAGAACAGAACAGAGCCCTCAGAAATAATACCACACATCTACAACCATTTGATCTTTGACAAACCTGACACAAACAAGCAATGGGGAAAGGATTTCCTATTTAATAAATGGAGCGGGGAAAACTGGCTAGCCATAAGTAGAAAGCTGAAACTGGATCCCTTCCTTACACCTTACACAAAAATTAATTCAAGATGGATTAAAGACTTAAATGTTAGATCTAAAACCATAAAAACCCTAGAAGAAAACCTAGGCAATACCACTCAGGACATACGCATGGGAAAGGACTGCATGTCTAAAGCACCAAAAGCAATGGCAACAAAAGCCAAAATGGACAAATGAGATCTAATTAAACTGAAGAGCTTCTGCACAGCAAAAGAAACTACCATCAGAGTGAACAGGCAACCTACAAAACAGGAGAAAATTTTTGCAATCTACTCATCTGACAAAGGGCTAATATCCAGAATCTACAAAGAACTCAAACAAATTTATAAGAAATAAACAAACAACTTCATCAAAAAGTGGGCAAAGGATATGAACAGACACTTCTTAAAAGAAGACATTTATGCAGCCAACAGACACATGAAAAAATGCTCATCATCACTGGCCATCCGAGAAATGCAATTCAAAACCACAATGAGATACCATCTCACACCAGTTAGAATGGTGATCATTAAAAAGTCAGGAAACAACAGGTGCTGGAGAGGATGTGGAGAAAAAGGAACACTTTCATACTGTTGATAGGACTGTAAACTAGTTCAACCATTGTGGAAGACAGTGTGGCCATTCCTCAAGGATCTAGAACTAGAAATACCATTTGACCCAGCAATCCCATTACTGGGTATATACTCAAAGGATTATAAATCATGCTGCTATAAAGACACATGCACACATATGTTTATTGTGGCACTATTCACAATAGCAAAGACTTGGAAACAACCCAAATGTCCATCAATAATAGACTGGATTAAGAAAATGTGGCACATATATACCATGGAATAATATGCAGCCATAAAAAAAGGAAGAGTTCATATCCTTTGTAGGGATATGGATGAAGCTGGAAACCATCATTCTCAGCAAACTATCACAAGGACAAAAAGCCAAATACTGCATGTTCTCACTCTTAGGTGGGAACTGAACAATGAGAACACTTGGACACAGGAAGGGGAACATCACACACCAGGGCCTGTCATGGGGTAGGGGGAGGGGAGAGAGAGAGCATTTGGAGATATACCTAATGTAAATGATGAGTTAATGGGTGCAGCACACCAACATGGCACATGTATACATATGTAACAAACCTGCACGTTGTGTACATGTACCCTAGAACTTAAGGAAGAAGAAGAAGGAGAAGGAGAAGGAGAAGGAGAAGGAGAAGAAGAAAGAAGAAAGAAGAAAGAAGAAAGAAGAAAGAAGAAAGAAGAAGAAGAAGAAAATGTATTAGAGCTGGGCATGGTGGCTCACGTCTGTAATCCCAGCACTTTGGGAGGCCAAGGAGGGCAGATCGCTTGAGGTCAGGAGTTCAAGACCAGCCTGGCCAATGTGGTGAAACCCTGTCTCTAGTCAAAATACAAAAATTAGCTGGATGTGGTGGCACACACCTGTAGTCCCGGCTACTCAGGAGGCTGAGGCACAAGAATTGCTTGAACCCAGGGGATGGAGTTTGCAGTGAGCCAAGATTGTGCCACTGCACTCCAGCCTGGGTGACACAGAGAGACTCTGTCTCAGAAAAAAAAAAAAGTATTAGAGTATTTCTATTTAAATATTTTAAAATGAGAATGTATTGCCTGTATGAATGGAGTGCTTGTAAGGTCAGCCAGGTTGAGAGAAGACATTGCTTTTACCATAGGAGATAGCAGAAGGTCAGGATCGCTAAGCTAAGAGTCCAGGAGAGAATAGTCCCTTTTAGACTGGTTGTTAGAGCAGGGTTTCCTCACTTTCTACACAGTTTTAAAAGGGCCCAGGGAGTGCAAATTAAATTGAAAATAAATACTATAGAGAGAAAGTATCAATAAGTATAAAGGACTAGAATTTCATCACTATTGTCTCTTTTTGTTCTACGAGAATGTTTCAGTTCAAATAATTAGATCAACAGAAATTTATAGTCATAGCATCTAGAACTTTAGCAAATCTTAGTGACTATTTAATTATTAAACGCTTGCCACACAACTTTTCAGATTTAAAAAATCGACATAAAATGAGATATTTTAAAAATAGGAACAGATGTCAACTTTACTTATACATAGTTTGCAATGAATTCCAAGGGTTACCTAACACGCAAAAAGAATATATTGCCTGTTCTTACCTTTACAAAGGAACCTCAAGTCAATTTGTCAAAAACAAATATTCATTCTACCATCCCACCAGGTACCCAAATTAGAAACTGGAAACACTCCCGTGGCTGCCTGCTCATCTGTCACCACGTTTAGTCTCCAGAGTCTGTTTCCTGGTCTCCCTTCACACTGCCCTGCTCTATTCCAGGAACTGATCACCTATCTCACTATTGCCACCTATTGCCACTAGTCTTGCTCAATTCCAATCCATCCTCCATACTGTTGCAATAATTCTATTTCTCATTTACAATTTTGACCCTGTCACTCTCTTGCTTTTCATGCTCTGGTGGCTCCTTATTGCCACCCTTCAGCATGTTTCCATGTTTCCATGGCCTTTCCCACTCTGACTTTCACCTCTGGCCAGTTTCTCCTGCTGCCCCTCCTCCATCCAGGTCTTACAGTATAGCTGCCCAGCCTTCTCACCTTTCCCCAAATGTTCCTTTCCTTGGCTTGGCTAATGCTTCTCACTGTTTTCAGAATCTTCTTCCCACCCACTTCCCTTCTTGTCTTCCTCCTCTCTCTATTTTGCATATTTTCACACATCTTCACTTCTCCTTCCCTTTGAAGTCTTTCTTCAAAAACACACAAGTCAATTGCTCTCCCACAAGTTTATTATCACAACATCCTTCAACTGCATTATCATACACGTCTCTTCCAGATATCCCTAATCTCAACTTTTGCATACACCGGTAAATTATGAGCTGTATGCTGATTTCTGTAGCCTTACTTTCCAACAAAGCGTTTGTATTACTAGTAAGTACTCTATAAACATTTGTGGAGTCAAATCACTTGGCAATGAATTTACAATTGCCAATGGACAATGATCATGAGCCATTTCAGAAATGGTTTCCTATTGGATCATTTGTCATGATTAAAGAAAAGTTGAAAAATATTAAATCATTTAATAACATTAAACTTCAGCAATTAAATATTGAAATATATAAAAACTACACTATTCATCAATGTTCACCAATGAATTTTTTTTAAGATGGGGGTCTCCTTGTGCTGCCCAGGCTGGTTGGCATTAGTGAATATTGATTGAGCCTACTCAAATACATAACAGTGCTGTGTACTGAGGTGATTTTAAATAATATTAATAAAATATAACCTCTGCCCATGGGAATTTACAATCTAAAAATTTATGGCACTGGCTATAGCCATAAGGATAATATATGTTATGTCACTGAGGTGAGAGGTTGCGACATTTAAGAGTCTACAAAATGCAACAAATCAGACATCTCTATGGATGCTGAGTTGTGATTATAGTGAAATATCTGGCACAGTACTACTTGTATTTTATTTGCAGCTTCTTTGTTAAACAATTGGAATGTTTTAAATTGGTGTTTAAAAATATGCATATATATATATGTGAAAAATGATATGAAGCATAAATAGCTAGTTGTTCTACAGGATTAGATGAATGATAATGTAGACATATATAAATGATCCAGAGGCTATTTCTAGGTTCACACCTAATTTTCTGGATTGGTAGTTTTTTGGAAATAATTTTATGTGCATGTGTGTGTGTATGTATGTGTGTGTATGTATGTGTATGTGTGTGTACCTGTGTGTATGTATATGTGTGTGCATGTGTATGTATGTATGTATATGTGTATATGTGTGGGTGTGTGTATGTGTATATATGTGTGTGTGTGTATGTGTGTACATATGTGTATGTATGTGTAGTGTGTGTGTGTGTTTGTATGTCAGTATGTGTGTGTATGTGAACATGTGATAGACTGTATTGTCTCTAACTTATCTAAGCTACTGTGAACAGACTGGTTGCTATTAGTTTGAGACACAGAAAACAAATCAAATAGGCCATCAAATACTATGAATGATCACATTCTGATCTCTTTTTCTACGATTTCTCTAAAAGCTGTCGAGCCCCACCGTGATTCTTAAAAGGAGAATCTATTAGGTTTCTTAAGCTTCTAAGGTCGTTGGCAGTTCTCTCCTGTCTAGTTAATCAGGTAATGCCTCCTAAGGGTACTTCTGAGATGAGTGAAAACTGGGGTCATAATTTCTAGACTGTCAAGAAAATGGAAATTTATACATTGGATAAACCCCAGGGATGTTCCGTAGCAAGAACTTTTATTTTAGTCTGGAGGTAAAAAGGCAAAATACCAAGATGTGGTGAAAAGTTTCTTGCAGCTATCTAATTTATTTTAACAGTGTGTTTCAAAAATAATTATCATTAATATAATCAGCAGAATATAAGATAGGAAAACTGTATGTAGAATTAAAGTGGGAAAAACAACTTTTTCTATGAGAATTAAACTTGACACTGGGATGTTTATGTCTAATGACAAATTTCAGTGCTGGGAAATATTATATACACATTTATGTTTTTTACAATTTTGCCATCAGGACAATAATTTTAGATGTCAAGATGATGTGTACATCAAATTATCATTGAATTTCATTTTAAAGAACTTGTTTACTCTTGAATTACATTCCTTCATTTAAACTTTTAAAAAATAGATTATGTTCTCAATTCATTTTTTAACTTAGTATTTCCAAACTTATTAAGGTCTGCAAATGCAGGAGTAAATAATTATCACTGTGTCTGTTTACATTTCTGTTTACTGGACTTTTATTTTGGTTAGTTGAAAATTTAGTTATAACCTGCAAAAAGAGAAATTTGAGATGTTTTCAAAAGGTCTTCAATTGCGTAAAAGTAAATTCTAAAAATGCCACAGATATTAATAGTATTTATCACGTAGTAAAAAACAGTATATACATTGTGAATGTATAAAATGCACCTGAATTGCATGCTTTAAAATGATTAATTTTATCATATATGAATTTCCCCTCAAAAAAAGTATGGATGCTAATAGAGACCGTTTCTATCCTGCTGCACGTTACCTACAAATTAGCAAATGTTCCAATGTGTGATGTCTTCCTAACTGGAGAACCTCCTGAGATTGCTGACCATTTGCTATCTCTTCTAAGACACACTAGACTTAGCTTTCTCTTAACTCTCCCATAGTGATGTAATCGCATTAACCACAAAATAAGCACAGAACCTTAAGTCTATTCAATTTTCTGCATTAGTGTTTTATTAAAATTCCTTGGGAGAAAAATGATCTACGTAAGGCATAGATAATGCCAGTAACCTCATTTAAAAAAAAAAAAAAAAAAACTTGATTTTCCTGAAAAACAAAATTTAAAGTCCAGCAGCGGCATTAAAAATTCTTTACTTTGTATCAACTGGTTATAGGAATCCCTCCAAGCTGTCCCAAGGAATCCTAGATATACTGAAAGTAAAATTTCACACTGTTGGTATATACAAATTACCACTTTCTGACTTGTCAATTCCTCCAAAGCTGGCTAATCTCCTCCTGACTCTAAAAATAGAGTCTTCCATGTTTCTAAAGTTTCTTTGAATATATGACCAACTTTTATCTGATCTGATTGCATCTGGCACTATATGTCAAGAATAAAGAAATCATTACTAACCAGTTAATAAAGCTAACTTAGCTTCCATAAAAAGGTATCCATTACAATGAATCATCTGTGCTTAGAGTTTTAAGCTGATTGCTAAACTTCTCCTTAATTGGATGCTTCATTAGATCTAGTCCAATATTTCCTAATGATGTTCTTAGATGAAATGTACGTGTTTAGAAGTACCACCTCAATTCTTCAAATTCTCTATATGAACAGGTAATTTTCAATAGAAAGCATGACTTTTTAATAAAAAAAAAAGTGGCATTTACCTTATACTAAAAGGGGAAGAGAGACTCTTACTTTCAAGTGTCTGTATTACTGAAAAAAAAAAAAAATCTCAATAATAAGCCCCAAAGAAGACAAGTAATCCTTAATATTTATTGTGATAAAATATCAATGGCACGAAATTTAACTTAGCAGAATACAATAAGTGGAGTTCAAAAATTATACTTGAATTCTGATGGGTTTACATTACACAAATTCATTAGCATATATTTAATTGTAGCTGGCTAAGCAAAATTCGGAAATAGCACCTAAGAGAAAGAAGGTATCCTACACTGTAAAGTAATAGAGCTATTCTGCACATTTTTCCCTAAAAATTATTCTCCTCTGATAATATTAAAAATACCAGTATTTCCACATTAGTGGTATTATACATTTAATTGTCATATAGCGAAGCAAAAGTTTACTTTAAATGGTACCTAATTATGGCATTTAAAAAACAAAACAAATAGCATTATTCACAAAAGCCAAAAGGTAAAAGCAACCTAAGCACCCAAGGATGAATCAATAGAAAAACAAAACGCAGTATACACATACAATGGAATGTAATTTGGCCTTAAAAAGGAGGGAATTTCTGACACATACTACAACATAAATGAAACTTAAAGACATACTGCTAAGTAAAATAAGTCAATCACAAAAAGACAAATATTGTATGATTTTACTTATATGAAGTACCCACAGTAGTAAACTTCATAGAGACAGAAAATAGAACGGTAGTTGCCAGGGGCAGGGAAAGGAATCGGGGCAGTGGAGAGAGGTGGAAAATGGGGTTTAATGGGTACAGAGATTCAATTGGGGAAGACGCAAAAATTCTGGAGATGGATGATGGTGATGGTTGCACGACAACCTGAATGTACTGCAAAACTATACATTTAAGTGGTTAAAGAGATATACATTATATATTATATCATGTGTTAATATATTATACCGCAATTTTAAAGATTTAAAGTACTTTTAAATGCTAAAAAAAGAAGTACTCTGGACCGGGCGCAGTGGCTCACGCCTGTAATCCCAGCACTTTGGGAGGCCAAAGTGGGCGGATCACCTGAGGCCGGGCTTTCGACACTAGCCTGACCAACATGGAGAAACCCCATCTCTACCAAAAATACAAAATTAGCTGGGCATGGTGGGACATGCCTGTAATCTCAGCTACTCGGGAGGCTGAAGCAGAAGGATCGCTTGAACCCTGGAGGCAGAGGTTGTGGTGAGCCAAGATCGCACCATTGCACTCCAGCCTGGGCAACAAGAGCGAAGCCCCATCTCAAAAAAAAAAAAAAAAAAAAAAAAAAAATACTCTCTATGTGCTTTTTTAATAACCAAAAAGGAAAGAAAAAGAAGAGTAACAGCACCTGCACAACTAGGTGCTAAACCAAAGGGAAATATTTCACAACAGGGCTCTATTCCTTTTCATTATAATGCCGATGCTTCCAAAGAAGAGCCACATATTTTACCACTCAACTTCTCAATGAAACTTAGTAGTCACCAACAACATACACCTTGATTGATTTTTGTGAAGATATATAATATTTGAATATACTAGAAAAGGGAGTTGATACTGGTTCAGTAGAATTTATACATATTTAATTATTTTTATCAACCAGTGATTACTCAACTAACACTGACTTTTCTATGTTCATCATGGTTATGAGTTCTAGGGAACTTACAAAAAACATAAGACTTTTTATTAAGTGTCTTAATGTGTACCAAACACCATATATACTTTAGTTCAATTGCTGTATACTACAATCCCATAAGGTCAGTGTTATGCCCCTTTTCAGATGAGGAAGCTGAAGCTCCAGGACTAAGCAGCTTGCTGAGCAGCACACATGGTTTGAGGGGGGCCTGCCTGACTGTACTGCCAACACATGGCCCTTGCCCCTGAGCAATTAGAAATCAATATACTTGAGCAAATGAAAATTTAAAGTAGTAGCAAGAAAATTAAAAAATAATCTATTTGCAAACTGGAAATAATTCAGGGATTTTTGACTATTGCTTTTATAGTAAATCAAATCTAGGCTAAATATCCTTTATGATTATCATCTTTATGATAAGTCAAATCTAGGTTAAATATATTTTATGACTTTCACCTTTATAATAAGTCAAATCTAGGTTAAATATATTTTATATTCTAAATAATGAGTAGCAATTAAAGGCTACCCAGGGAGATGATGGAATTTCTATGTATTAGAATCTTTAAGAATTCAGAACAGACAAAAACAACCATCTGTCTTCTACAATTTATGTACAGTGTTGTCCACGGTCATTTCTTGAAGTGAACACTCTGCCACTCAGGAGCTGTCTTAAAATCTCTCTTTCTCACACACAAACACACACAAGCACAAAAACAAACTTGAGTTATTTCCGAAACTCAAGGGAAGAGTGACCCACCGAGGTAGGTGGGTCTGAAAAAGTTAGGGACTGCGTGGTGTGACTATTGGGTCATATCTGTGGGGCACATACAGACTTGAAGACATTGGCAGGACAGTTGTTCCTCTCCATAGCTGAGGCAGCTGCCTCATCAGCAAGAATATGAAGACACTGCCTAACATGAGTGAGTCAGAAAGCATTCATAATCGTCATCAATAAGCTTATGCAAATAAGAAACTGAAATCCTTGGTGGAAAACGAGAAAACATCTTCCCCAAGGAATTAAAATCTCATGCGTGTCAACTGAAGCAATTAATACAAAAGAAAGTCTTTCTCTTCTTTTAATTTAACTTCCGTGCTCTTGAGATTTCAATCCAAAGCAATCCTTTCTATCATTAAGATACGTTGTCTTCTTTCCTTAGTAGACAAGGGAGAAGGGCTTGGCAAATATATCTTTAGCTATTATAGCAAGGGGGAAAATGATCATATTATATCCTCCCTAGCTTCCCTCCTTCCCATTTTCCCCTCCCATATATTTGGATCTTTCTGACTACAAAGGAAGCTCTGATATCACTTAAAGTATTTCAAAGCAAGGCAGGGATGATGTTAATAGTGTTAAGTATATTCATAAGATTAAATATTCCCTTTTCAAGCAACTCTGGTTAAGGGAGCATAAAGCTAACCAAACTTTACAGCACTTAAGGATAAGTCATTTGGCACTGTTGCTTCTACTATTCAGAAACAATTCCTCTCCTTTTTCTACAAGAACACTACAGACCCAAGAAAGAGAAACAGACTTAAGTTGTCTGACCTCCTCTGTTATCCCCCAGGCTGTTGGGAAAAAGCAATACATACTTTGGTCTCCAATTTATCACTCCTATTTTCACAGTCATAAATTACTTCTCAGGCTTTAAAACAACAGGGTTTTTAAAGGACACTGTAAGGTACTTAAATTCCAGTAACTAAACTCAGATGTATGAGGCAATTTAAAATCTTTATAAAAGCTCCCTGTTTCAAAGCTACCCAAAATGGTATCCTAGAAAGCCTGTATAACAAAATGCTAGAGAGATAAGGTTAAAAGCAACACACTAAACATATCTCTTCAGAGGTCTCGCTACATAGAAGGTAATCAATGAATGAATGAATCTTAGATCATATCCTGTCACAGCTAATCAACTACTTTTTATTGCTATGATGTTCAAAATAAATTATCACAGACTAATCTATCATGCATTATCTTCATCCATGGACCAACAGAGCAATTCAGATGTCCAAAGTTCTGTTTTGTTCACTCACATAGAATGAAACTGGTTAAACCAGGCACCATTATGTAAGTACGCCAGGTATGATTCATAAACAAGAAAATTAGCCAAAGCTTTTGGACAAACTGAATCATAGGAAACAAAAGGCAAAGCAAAGAGAACAAAGCAGAAGTAAGGTGCTTAAGGAAAAACCCTGTTTTTGGCACAGATCCATAAGAAAAACAAAAACTGTCTATTAGGTACACAGTCAGAGTAGGGCCATTTGTCAAAGGTTTGTAGGAACAAACACTAAGTGGCTGTCTTACATGTCTCAAGAGGCAGAACCGAGCTGATGCTGTCAACTGCCGGTGCTGTAGCTCCAACTGCAGAGCTCTAATTTGACCTCCTGAGAAAGAATCCCAATTAGAACCACATAAAGGAAGCCATTTAGACATGGTGCTTTGGGACAAGTCTGACCCAGTGTGTCAATGTCAACTGAAACAAAAAACTAAAGGAACTTTCTCAAGCACGTTGTCTTTTCTAGATAAAAGCTAAAGACCTTTTAGACCCAGCTTTTGAAGCAGGCTTCCCTGGACTAAAATGAGGACAACTCAGATACTGAAAGCCGGTTTGAATTTTTTCCCCCAAAGTCTGATGGTGTACTTTGTGAAAACAGAGAAGTAACATAACAAGCTATATGCCATATTCAAGAAAAATTAGCTAGTTAAAAATGTTTAATTCTTAGTGGTCAAACAGCAAGCTATGAAAGGTATTCATCTGTTAGTGATTTTAAATTTGGCTTCCTGTTTCAATTTGCCATCACTGCTGATTCCTTTTGGAATTGCCCCAAGTCTACACTATATTGCTTTTGCTACATCAACTACAAAGCAAACTCATATGCTGAGATACAAAAACTAAGGCCTGTTTGAAGATATAAGGGGGAAAGAGTATGGGAAAAAAGGGATAATTTAGGATTTCAACTATAAATCACACAGATACAAGAAAATAGCATGAAACAAAGCAAAAATGCACCTTATTCCATCCAGTTTTTGTTTTCAGTGAACTGTAGATTAAAGGTTCTTATTTGCACTCCAGTAAGTTGTTTAATCCATTAAGATTTTGCAAATGTACATTTTTCTGTGTATAGGTACTATACCTTTCATTAGATTCTCAAAGATGTCTGTGACCCAACAAAACTCAAGAGTCACTTTTCTAGATTTATGTGAATTTGCAGGTGTATTCTATCTATAGTATCTAAAGCACCTCTTTCATTTTCAACCTGAGCTTGACAAAAGCAAAAGTATCACAGCAAAGAAGTGCACAAGACCCAGAGCAAGGTCATACGCCTACATTCAAATTTTTAACTGATAGTCAATTGCCTTCCATGTAGCTCCTGAAATTGAACAACTTACAAGGCATTCCCAGGAAGGACACAGTGACTGAAGGAAGAGAAGAACTGTGTATTATGGATATTCTCAATTAATGAAGAAATTGAAATAAAAGTTCACAAAATGAATTTTGACTCAACAAAAATTACTGGGATTTTTTTAAAATCTCATATCTTCAAGATTAAGTCTCACAGAAAAACTTGAGTTACGACAACTAAAATCCAAAGAGCATACTCCAGTAAGATCTTAACCATTTTCAATTAACTCAGCATAGGAAATTCCCTGGTAGATGACCTCCTCAGTACAGTGCACAGAGGCAAGTTGTTCCATAATTTAATCAACAGAATAACTTTAGGTGCTTCCTGTAGGGTTTCTCCAATATATTCACCTGTACTATTTCATAATTCCTCAAGGGAACCTAGAAGACAACATGTTCAATGTGTACATAAAGAAACATGGTAATCATTTCTCCTAAAGAGAATGATAATCACCTCTCTTAAGGAGAGATAATAATACATTCAAAAGCATGTTAATACTCTTGCTAAAACATAATTTAAAGGTTGGCACAGTTTTATTTCATATTTATTTATAAATCACCAATCCTGTCTTACAAGGATTTTGATAGGTTATTGATAACAGACAACCATCTATATATAAAAAATACATCTTTTGCAAGTATAGCTCCCTGTTTATGCCCAGGGGAGCAGTTGCTGAAACGAGACACTAGGCTATTGGCACCTAGCACGTGTCCATACAGCCGCTGCTGCAGAACACAGCGTGGGGCACTGTGCCATTCCTGGCGCTAAAGCACACGCAGGATCAAAGGCACGGGCATAACTGGCATGCCACCATCTACAGCTCTAGATGTGGAGCCAGCACTAAAGCCTCTGAATACTTCTATATAAAATTACATGAATGCTGACAAACCACCTGTTGAACTAAAGAAAAAAAATAAATTATGCCCCTATAAGACCACTTTTCCCTGTATATTCCTGTAAAAATGGTTCTTTGAAATTTTTATGCATATATTCTACTTTAAATGCTTTGCAATATCCAGCCTATGGAGAGTTATGACAATTTAAATTAAAAAACAAAAAAAAGAAAATTTTACATTTTAGTTTATCAAAATGCAAAATGCTTTAGGGTTGTGAAGGAATACCTTTGTTAAAATGTTTACCAATCTGTGTGTCTTCCTGTGAATGCCAATGTTTTAAAGACAAACAAAAAACAAAAAACAAACAAACAAACAAACAAAAAACAGATTAAACATTTTCCCAACAATGCCTCCAACTCTCCCCAACTAAAACCCTTCTAGGAAATACTATTAAAAAGCTGTAGTCTCCTATGTAGTATATTCTTTTATTCAGAACATGTTAAATATGCAGGCATAATGGTAGTAAAGCAAGGTGGAAATAAACATAAAGACAAGATGTTAATTCACTTATAAAAAATCTACTAAGTATCCACAATATTCTAGGAGCAAATCTGGGCTCCAGAGATAAAAAGAAGACTAAGTCTTGGCCCTGCCCTCAAGACTATCCATAAAAGGGACAGAGATCATGGGCAATTACTGGAATTAAATGTGATTCGTGGATCTAGAGAGCTATGTACATGGTACTGTGCCTCAGTGGTTTACAGAAGGTTTTACAGGGAACAAGCTTGAGAATTTTAAAGAAAATACCCTAAGTTATAAAGTTTTAACACTATTTTTTAAACAGTCACCTGCTTCAAAAAATCAGAAGGAAGAAATGGTTATACGTTGAACACTTTCCTTGTAACACCTGTCCATAGTTACCTTGCTCTCCCTTAAGCATCCAATGTTAACACAAGAGTCTCTTATAACACTCTAATATTGCTTCCCTGATTAATAAAGGCTTTGCTTGCCAATGACATTCTCATGAGTATATTGTATTTTATTATGTATTTACGTAGTATGTATTTTTTTATGACTAAAAACCACTCTGTAGTAAGTGGAGCAATCCATAAAAACAGACTTCCAATGTTAGTACATATCAAGTAAAATTCTCTTTTTTACTAAACATGCTAAAAAATTTTTATAATGCTTCAAAGTAGAGAAGAAGATAAGAAACAGGAAACAAAATAAAAGAAAATATAACATGCATTCTAGATGGGAAAAAGAAAATGGCAAGAATACCTTTAAAAATATGCTCCAGTACAAGGCTTTAATTAAATCTAAAATTACTGTCTCAGATAACTGAATATATTACTTAAGTGGGTAACTGGGTTATGATCTAACCTAATGTTCGCTATGCTTATAGTGGTGAGTCTGGTGACAATTTTTTAAAGAAATACAAAGATAATGTATATGTGCATTTGTCACTTCTCTTCACTACTAGAGACATGCACGAGAATACACATGACAGGGAATCCTCCGCACCCCACGCTTTCCAGCACCACCCCTGTCCCACCATCCTTTGCTAGGTCTTTGCCTCCCCAGCCCTGGCTCCCTCAGGATTTCTTCCAAATAACTGCAATGGCCAGCAGTTGAGTAATTTGATAGTATGAAGCATGGTTCACAATATAGAATGAAGGAAAGGAAAAAGAAACAGCTATGAAGAACATTAATCTTGAAGAAAACTGTAAGGAAAAGGCTCCAATTTGAGGTATTCTAAACTCACAAGACAGGGTTCTCACTATGTGGCTAAAATAGTGGATTTAGAAAGTATTATCAATATTAGACCATTTCTAGCATTTTGGAGGCAGAAGAGTGAAATCCACAGGAAGAGAAGAAATATTCATGAGCTAGCAGAGAGGGTCAAAAATGTGAAAGCAAGCAAGCTTGTCAGGATGATAAACAAATAGAACAATCTACATATAATATAGAGGCAATCCAAACAAAGAATGCTAGTGAGGTAGGAAATAAAACTGATTACCACAGTACAAATGACACAAAATCAATATTTAAAATCATGTACTTTCAAAGAGGTCAGAGTGTAAAATAACAAAAGTTTATAATTGTGACAAAACCAGTTTCTCTTATAATAGGTAAATAGAAGAACCATAAAAGATACCATGCTTGGAAGGGAATAGTGTAATAAAGCTATGACCGAAGTTTAAACACCACGGCCAACATTTACATTGCTTTTTCTAATTTATATTCTATCATAGAAATTTATATTGTTTTTCTTAACTGAGAGTCAATATGTATCCATGAGTAAATAAAGGTTTGAGAAAAAACACAGTCACTCCTTAAAGTTGAACGTATGTGTAAAGTTGAGGAAAGGAACATCTCTTTTGTTCATTTTTAATGTCTGAATTAGCAAAATAATTTCAAACAAAAATGTTAAGTTATGTTTATAAATAGAGCAAACTATTAACAGAAAGTAAAATTGCCTTGAAAATTGGCCATACTTAACCCCAAGTAATAAATATTATTGCAAGTTTTTGTTTTTAAATTGAAGGAAAAGAAAAGCAGAGATTTCTACTTATTTTATATTTTTATACGTAAGTTCGCCCTGCTTCAACCTGTCATGGATAAGCCACTACTACCTACAAGATGCCTTGGGAACAGGCTCTGTCCATCTGCACAGTTTAGCATATTTGCACTAATTACTACAAGACTGGCCTATTGTTGGCCCCTCAAACATTCAGTGAGCCTGAGGTCAGCAGGAAGAGCTGTATGACCCACGCACTGACCCCAAGGGATGGCCAGTGACCTGCTGGCCTGACCTGTAAGTGAGGAAAGAACTAAAAATTCTCATTAGGATTCACTCTTTTTTTTAACTCAAAAAATAAAGTTTTTAAATGAGCATATCCTAAAATCCCTTTACCAACCTACTTATTATGTAATTGGCTTATTTCCTTTCATTACAACAATACAGAATTTTATTTTTAAAATTTGAATTTTGTTAGACTCTGTACATCTTATATAATCCATATAGGAAAATTTATAATAATTTACATATTATTAGTCTTTTTCTAATTCTCTTTTGAGACAGGGTTCTCACTATGTTGTCCAGGTTAATTGTGAACTCGTGGCCTCAAGTGATCCTCCCACCTTCACCTCTCAAAATGCTGGGATTACACACATGGCCTCAACTATTTTATATGAATTTCAACTACACCATGATCTAGTTGGGAACTAGAACCAGGGGAAATTTTGCACCCAGGAGATATTTGACAATCCTGGAGACATTGATTCTTGCAACTAGAAGGTGGGACAGGCATCTACTGGGTACAAGTCAAGGATACTGCTAAATATTCTATAGTGTATGGGACAGCCACACAAAACAAAGAATTATCTGGTCTGAAATGTCCATAGTGCCAAGGTTGTTCTAGTTGATAGAAACCTGAATGAGTTCCTCTTATTGATTTGCTTTATAACCTAGTAAATCAGTTCTTTCTTATCCCTAAATATCTACATCAAGTAACATTATATTGTTCCTATAATTACCTGGATTGATCATTTAAATATAAGCTTTCTGAACCCCTGATGATGAATCTGAATTGTTAGGAAAGAGACAAGGGAATTTACATTGATATCCAGCCCTATACTCTTTCTGCTGCACTCTGAATTGTGGAAGCCAAATATCTTCTTGGTTTTATATAACAAAGTATTTGTTTTTCCATGTTTAATCTCTGGAAGTTATATTGTATTTTCTTAATTCAGAAAAACAAAAACAAGTAACATTCCAGTTACTATATTAATACTTTAAAATTATACTGCAGATGGAAAAGATTTTGGAGTTCATTTGTAAAACTTTCTTATAGGTGAGAAATAAGATGAGAAGTGCCTGAGATTCCCGGACCAGTTAGTGACTTCACCAGGGACCGTGTGTTAACTCGAGTAAGGTATGAAGAAGTAGTTCACTCCAAACCTCAGGCAACAGGTAACATCTAGTGAATCATTCTGCAGCACCCTGAACTTCCCTGTGTGGTGTCTGTCATCATTCCAACATCATATCCAATGCTCTGCTTATAGGGCCAGGAAAGTAATGTAGAATCAAGAATATAGAAAAGAACATGAGGACATTTTTAAGATAATATAGAATTCAATTCAAATTAGTATAATATGGTACAGTTGACATAAATACAGGCAATTGAAGATATAACAGGGGAAATATATCAGGAAAGGCTTCCTGTAGAAGGTTTTGCATCAAATTTTGAAGGAAGAAGAGGCAAAAGACTGGCTAGAAAGAGGTACAGGGCATTTTTGGTACATGCAAAGGCCCAAAAATAGAAATTAGAAAATCAAAGTCAGAGAACTGCAAGTAGCTGTAAGTGACTGGAGCAGGCAGATCATACTGGAGAGTGCTCAGAAATTAATTTGTTAAGATCAGCAGTCTAATGCAGAAAAGGGAAAAGAAGTGGTGAAATCATTCAAGTGCCAGGCTGTATGGATTCTCAAGACACCTGCAACTACTGTTTTGCTTCCTACATAGCAGTTATGACTCCCTAAAATCATTTTTATTTACCTACTTGGCTTTTCTTGGTCTCCTTAACTACAATGCAAGTTCCATGCACTGAGTTTGGGTTGCCAGGAGGAATGTCTAGAGTCAGTGAGAGCACTTCAAAATCAGGTGGATAGTATGGGAGCCATAGAAATAAGAATGAGTGTGACTAACATGAATTAGATGGAAACAGTCAAAGTTTACTGGACTGTAACAGCTGATTTACCTGCTATGCTACAGATGTGGCCTGAGAGGCACTGTCTGACAGAGACCAGCCTCACTGAACATGTGGGGAACTGGCATCCCAGCAGCTGCCTGAACATGGAGAAGAGTTAATGACCTCCTCTCCAGGGAGTGAATTTATTTTAACTAATGTGAATTTTACCTAATTTCTTAAAAAGGGAGCCAGTGGATAAGTCATTCTCTCTTCCTCCCCTTGAGGCACTGTTCTGACATGCCTTAGTTCCTATGTCCTCTCTGATGATGTGCTGTGAGACTGAGCCATCTTTGGAGTGCTTCTTGTGAAGCTGCAGCCTGGTGAAGTTCGCCTCCTTATATTTGTTCACCTACCTTTCACCTCCCCTGCTCTGCTCCGTTTCCCCCTCACTTCTGCTTCCCTAGGTTTGCACTCCCAAGTAAAGTGCCAGGATGTTAAGCTTCTGACTCAGGCCATGTTTTCTGGGCATCCCAGGTGAAGACAAAAGCTATTCTACCTACGAAACGAAACTCAGGCCAAGTACTTAGTGTGCTGATTTTCAATCTATGTGGTCAAATCCAGCAAGGTTTAGAGATGTGTAGAGTGTTACTAAGTGTGTGGCACAGGCTTTACGTTGCCAGTTCATCTGCCCAAAATTGTTTCCACCAGATGCAATGGACTTTGCTGCAGCCATGTAAAAACTGTCCAGAGTTTTTTGGCCTATATGACTAGAGAATATGCAAGGTGGGATATGAAGGAACTGAGGACAAAAGAGAGGTAGGCTAGCAACACACAGGAAAGAAGCAACAGGGAAATGGAAGCAGACTAATTGCAGAAGATCAACCATTTACCCCCAGCAGGAATTCCTGCTGCACAGGCTGCGTGGCAGATTTTGGAAGCCTAAACAGCATAAATGGCTAAAGGTGTTTTCTGACGAATGAGGTTTAACTTCTTTGGCAGGTAACTGAAGTCTGACTTTGGGAACAAGAACACCTGGAAGTCAGCTCAGCTCTTGAACTACTCCCAATTCCTCATATCAGGTTCGTTATGAGAAGCCACCTGTGTCTCTGCTCATCAAATCCTGCTGGTTTCTGGTTCTGATCTGTTGCAATGCACCAAAGAGTCATGTGAAATTGGTCTATGTTGATGATCACAGAATTGTAAATTGCTTCAACACTTCTGCTAAGTAATTACTTAATCCAAGTAGTAAAACCTGAGTAATATAAATTAACGAGTGGTATGGCTCAGTTTTAATTAGTGAAAATTATGAATTACAAAGGTTTTTTTTTTTTTTTTTAAAGAAATGCTTACAGAAGAGAATGCTATGTATTCACCAAACTCCGCTTGCTTTTTCTCTTGGGCACACAATGGAATGTAGGCAGAAGTAGGCCTGGCTTGTGCAAGAAACCTAGTATGCAAATCCTCCATGATTTTTTCCTTTTCCTATTCACTGCTTGATAAGAGAGGAAGACACAGCCCTGAAAGGAATTTAGCATAGTCAAACAATGAAAGAACCCTGGATCCCTAAACGAATACAGAGCAGAGACATCTTCCTCTACCCTACCCCTAGACCTCCATCTCCCACATTGGAGACTGGAGTTTGACCTAACCAAGAAATACATTTGTTTGTTTGCTGGTTGGTTGGGTTTGTGTTTTAACGTTAAGAGACAGGATTTGAGGAAATTGTTGGTGTAAACAGTGTTGGTTACTCCAACTGGTGCAAGTCTGTAATTCAAACTAGGTTAGCAACATTCATTTAATCATTTAAATAATAAGAATCATTTATCTCATGTGTTAATCTGTTCAAAAGTCCTCTAGGGTGCATGCTTTATAAATGGATAGTACCAAATAAAATTATGTGAATTCATTTTATCAAATGGTTCTTCCATGTTATATGAGGATGCTTTTTGTTCTTTTAAATATTTTAAGCATTTCCACAATAATTTGCTTTATGATATTAATTAGCAATATGAAATTTCCAGCCCAATCTATCTCAATAATCACAATTATATCTAGTTAGAAACACCACCACTTTCTTGCTTTCTTTTCAATAATTTGCTTATTACTAAGTCTGGTTGGATGTCTCGCAGAAATATGTTTCCGAAACCACTGAGCTCTACTTCATTCTGTGGTTTTAGACTCCATACCTGAATTCAGAGATGTCTTCCAAATGTTTGCAACAAAAACTGTTACTTCCAAATAGAAAAACAATATATGATAATAGTCATGTAACATCCTTTGCACATAGAACTAGACTGCATATTCTCTGAGTTATCAGAAATAAGAATTCAAGCATATATATTAACTCAAATTTAGGTCGTAAGCAGGAAAGGGTGATTTAAATTATTTTTAAGTTTTATAGCTTTCAGGCAGAATACGGACAGTGGTCACAAAGTCCTCATGCATGTAGGTTAAGAAAAAAACTTCTTAGCTAACAGCAAAGACCTAAAATCAGTTATCAGGGTCATCTCTAATAATTTCCAAAAAAAAAAAAAAGGAAATAGGTATAATTAAAGCATACATATACAAAGATCTTTAAAGGGAATTTTGGACACTGTACATCATTTAAAAAATAATGAAGGGCCAGCCATGGTGGCTTATGCCTGTAATTCCAGCACTTTGGGAGGCGGAGTCAGGAGGCTCACTGGAGACCACGAGTTTGAGACCAGCCTGGGCAACATGCTGAGACCCCGTCTCTACAAAAAAATTTAAAAATTAGCTGTGTATGGTGGGGCATACCTCTAATCCCAGCTACTTGGGAGGCTGAGGCAAGAGGATCACTTGAGCCTGGGAGATTGAGGCTGCAGTGAGCCAAGATCATGCCACTGCACTCCAGCCTGAGTGACAGAATAAGACTGTCTCAAAAAAGAGAATAAAGAATTAGTAGTCATGATGGTGTATACTAGTGAGAAAAAAGTATAGTTCACATTAAGTGCATGCTATCTCCATAATATTAAGAACTTTTTAAGTAAATTAAGTGTAATTTTAAAATTGCATTAAACAGAGTTTCTAACTAGAAGAAAGTTTGTACATAAACAGTTGTTTAATATAAATGTTTATTGAGCTGATACATCTTTAGCATCAAAAACATTTGGAAATACAACATTTAAAAATTCCAATTCTTTAAGCTCTTGCTTTACAAAAATGACTTTTTTAGTTGAGATTTCCATTTTTCCTTTTTAAAATAACTTGCACTAAGAATAAAATTAGTTCAATTTTTCAACTTAAAAGTCATATACATACTGTAGTGCCTGAATTTCCAATCAGTAAGGTTCAAATCAGTGTAAGTTGTCTATGAGTGGGTGAAAGTGCGTGTATTTTTAGTTGCAACTTATAAGATGAGCTAAAGGTATTCCATGGCATATTCCAGATTTCCTACTGAATAACAAATGTATTTCATTTGGCATGTCTAGTAGATCAATTGTCTCAATCTTTTTCCTTCCATCACTACTTATACTTAAACATCCTTAAAGCTTTTCCTGTAAATACAGCTGGGACACAGCTTCTTTCTGCCAATCTATTATTCTGTCATTTTTCCTTCTTTTATGTCCTCAACCAAATAAGTGCTATTTTCCTGCTTTTATTTTGACTGAGAATTCAACTGAATCAGTTTTCCAACAAATCTGGTGCATAGAATTCTAATTTTCCCTATTACTTTTGCCTCCCAAACAAAAACAAGCCATCTACTGTGACTCTACTGTATTTGGAGTTGGAACAGGTGCTCTGTCTTCCTAAGGCCTAAACATTAAAATATTTGTGAAACGGGATTTGTACTGCACTGATCTGCATAAAGTCATAGCTAACAACAACACATATTTACAATGAAAAGATTCCCTGGCACTGTGAGCACACAAGCCTTAGGAGGGTTCTAAATGTTGCACTTTGCCATTGTGTTTCTCTCTGGAAAGTAATGCCAAATAATGCATTCATTGAGTATGACTCTAATATACAAATTAGAGCTTGTGACTAATGGGTTTTTCAAGAAGCATGAAATTCCTTTTTGTAATTGCTGAGTGATAGACATTTCTACTGAATTTGGTATTTCTATGAGAGTTTCTTTCATTCTAGTTAGTGATTGGAAAATCTGCAAGAGGAAAGTACTTATAGATTCATGTAAATACCGTGCCTTTGAAGTTGGGGAGTTAATTTTAATGAAGTTTCTAGAAAATGAATATGATCAATGAGGTCTTTGTTTAACAAATTTGCTTTTCTTGAATCTTACAAAATGGAATGAAAATGAGAACGGTGCCCTGTTAGACAAATGTTCATGAGGGTATTAAATAAAAATCCTATAGGAATTTGTGTAACATCTTAAGTAGGTTTAAATAATCCTTGAAGTTGAACCAGAAGTACATTTTATAAAACTCATCTTTCTCTCTCAAGAGTCCCATTCAGGATAACATGTGTGCAAATTCTAGGCAACATATGGCTGCAAAGTGAGGCAAGGGACACATCAAGAGTAAAGCCAAGTTCTTTCTGAGTTATGCCCTATAACTCCTCTGTATTTTGGTCTCTAATTCAATGTGTGTAATACAAAATGAAGAAATAAAGCTTTTTTTCTCTATGGCCTCATGAATGAATGAACATAAGTTTGAGAACATCTAGGAAAAATAAATACTTATTGTGTCAGGCATTATTCTTAAAATGTATCATTATGACATTTCTGTCATTTTAGGAACAACCTTAGGATAATTACATTTGTAACTGTAATTGAAGTGATAAGATTTCACCCAGTTCTCTATTTTTCTAAAATCAGCTTCTCTTCTTCCCCACTCCCCCTCCTTACTTCTCTCTGCCTTGCTTTTGAGTTACTTCATGTACATTAACTTGGGGCTGAACGCTGTGTTAAGCTCTGGATATACCCCACTGACAAGATGAATGAGTCTCTTACAGTCTAGAAGAAAAGACTAGCATTGAACAAGTAAAAGGAAAAAAATGGAGAGGTACCAATGCTTTGGGGCCAAATAACAGAAGACAATCTAGAGTGACACAAAAAACTTGTCTGTAATTTCAGATCGATGAAGGGAGGTCAGCCAATTAATGATTTCATGGAACTAGAGAAACAATTTTATCAAAACTGTTTATCTTGGCCTCCATTCATGTATTTCCTTAATTCTGCAACCCAGTCAATTTGGGTAGAAAGGGCACAGATAACAGTAACTAGTTGGTTTTTTAGGTTGCCATTTATGAGGCTACTAAGAAAGAATGATGAACTAAAACTTGAGAATCCAAACCTCTCACAATGGCTCATTGTTTCTTCTGAACAAGGTTCTGCATCTTGATGAAAAATTAAATGGAGCCATGGCAATTCCTTGGCTAGGATTGTTTTCAAGGTTATGTGAAATTTTAGTACATCCCTCTGAACTCTTACTCCACGGAAATCCTACATTCTTGCTTTCTATTCTGGCTTTAAAATCCTGATAAGTTTAAGTGAATTTATTAAAGCATACTCACCATCATGGACTGAAGAAATATTACTGAATAAATATGGAGATCAAAAACAACTACCAGCAAAAGAGTGGGGGTATTAGCTAGTACACTTTGTAAATGCAATGACTTTCTCTTGCTTTAGAGTTTCACCATAAGTTATGACTCTTCCTTTGACTTAAAATAGGAAATATAATTATTCCAACTAATTTTATTGTATGCATTTTACACAGAAACAAACACATAAACAATCCTTAGAACACTCAGTCATAAAGGATTCACAAATTTCTATTATTATTTATAGTATATCCTTTTCTAAACTCAAAATATACCGATGGAGTTCCAGTTTCAATTGACATATATGACTCTCAGGAGCTACTATATATCATATTAAAGTGTCCTTGCAGGGATGTTCTTTAAGGGCTATGCCAAAAGTTTAATCTGGAACCAGACAAAACTAAACCAAGCTGTGACTCAAACTACTCCAGAATGGGATTCAGAAAGTATCATAGGCATATAAATCCTAAGATTTACCCTAGAGAGAATAAGATGTTTTTAAACCAAATTTCTTAGGATCTTTTTGTATCTCTTGATGTGAATTCATTGGAACGTCCATATTTGCCATTCTGCATCCACATATCGATTAGCTTAGACTCTCTCTGAGCATCTCTCACCTGTACTACTGCATGTGCCTCTAGGCTACTCCCCACAACATCTCCCTCCTCCACACCATGCAGATAATTCTTGTTAAAAATCTGATAATATCCTCTTGTCTAAAAGCTTCCCCATGCACTCCACACTCAACGGCATACATTTTAATTCTTTAACTTGGTAGAAGTGTCCTTATATAAATACATCCCCAAACTACCTCTCTAGCCTCAGCTACTGTTCCACTTCATTCACTCAGTGTGTCCTGCCACATATGCAATACCTCCTTTCTGCCCATATGTGCTCTTTGCTAAATCCTTCTGTATATACTTTGCTTAAAATTCTCTACTTTGCTTAAAATTTACTTTGCTTAAAATTCTCTACTCCTCCATTCTCTGCCTGGCAAACTTCCTAATGTAGCCTTCTCTAACGTAGCCAGGAATGGTTAACAAAGTTGCCATGGTAATTTGTTCATCAGTGTTGACACTTACTTGTGTGCCTTACCATATGACTCATATTTGTCTGTATTCCCTTTTCCTTCACTTACTGTAGCTTACATAACCTCTGATGGCAAAGACCACGTCTTGATTATCCTTGCGTGTTTGCATATATCTGTATCTCTATCACCTGTCTAATGCTTTATATAAGTGCTCAATGACAACTGGATAAATGATTTTTCTTAAGACATATTCAGACTGAATTGAACCATTTAGGCTAATTTGATCAGCCTCTATTGCAGCTGTAGAAATTTTAGTTTGACAAAATAGTCCAAATGAATCTATAAAACAACTAATTTCCATTATAATATGGTGAATTATACTATACCTCTTCTTCAACTAATTTATTTGGATTTATATTTAAAAGTTTACCTAAAGTCACAGGAATATATATTTTTCCTTCAAAAGGGAAAACAGCAAAAGAAATAAATGAAAATATTTAAAATTGTCTTACTATACAGCCTGCATCTTTGCAACATATTATTATACTGGTATTGTCTAATTAGCCCCAAGAGTTACAAAATTTAATATTTAAAATTCCATATTTATTGAAAACTGTATTATTTCATATATTTATTTATGTGAAAATGTATAATATATAATAAATGAATAAACATTCATATTAATTGTACAAGTCAAGAAAATAAATATTAAAAGGTTTGGTGTTTCTAGCTATGAATATTGGTTCAGACAAAAATATGTCATAGAACTATTCTGACTTGAGGACATGTTCCATAAATTTTACTGAATCAATATTTTCTATAGGGAAAATGCAAGCAAGGAGAAAATTAAACAGTATTCTATGTTTATTTTTCTGATAATTTATTTACTAAGGCGAAGAGATAATTCCCAAATAGGGAAGATGAAAATTACTGATAAAATTTTATTTATATGCTAAAAAAGTATAATTCTTGAAACAGGAAATCCATACCAGGTCCTTCTAAAAATATTTTATGATAAGAAGCTTTCACCTCTTCTGTTTATTCAAATAGCAAACTGGATTTACTCCTGTTCGGTGCAGGCCATACAATTCACACATCGTTTCAGGAGTCTGAACACCAATATTCAGTGTGAATTCTTACTGTCTATGAATGCCTAAATGATCTTCTGATTTAAAAACAAATAAACAAAAAACCTGACTCCTGGGTAGCAAAGAAAATCTGAACTTATTCTAACTCAATTCAGAGTACACATGTCCATGGTATGCCCCCAAATGCATGGCAGGGTAAGGAGATCATGAGATGGGCAGGTGGAGAGGAAGGAATAGAAGGAGAAATAAATTCATTTTCCTACTTGAACTCAGTAAGATTCCTTAAAATGAGTAACACATAGTGGTATATTTACTTGTAAACAATCCTTTGCAGAAATAGCTTAAGTGTCATCCAAAGTTTTTAAACAATGAATCAGAACATATTCTCCCTCAATCCCGTTGTCCAGGTGTGACATGTAGACCTAACTGACCCACATTGTGCTTCTATGACCATTTCACACAGTGGTAGTTCCTGTGGGTACTGTCTGTTGCTTTCCAGTTCCTCTATCAACTGCAAATGTGTACAGGCACTTCCCAGAGGATGCAAGCTGCATGAGGGAAAGAACTGTTTTTTATCTTTTTCACTTCTGTATCCCTGGTCCCCTGCTGCCCGGTACATTACTACTGATGGAATGAATGAATGTGAACCCTACCACCAAGACCTATTACCCATTGTATCCTAGCCTTCTATCCAGTGGAAGGTCACATGGACAGAACTGGGTGACTAAGAAGGAGCAGAAGGAGGCACCCCAGAGGCTCCAGCCAGAGTCCTGCCAACTGAGAGTGCTGGGACTCTTATCCCAAAGTTCTCATTTCTTGCCTCACTTCATTGACTGACAAAGATTGAGTAAAACAGACAATGCAATACTTCTGATCACCTCCCCATATTCCCAAATCCACATGTTGAAAGCCTAATCCCAGTTTGGTAGTATTTGAAGATGGGGCCTTTGGGAGGTATTTAGGTCATGAGGGTGGAATTCACATGAATGGGAATAGTGCCCTTATAAGAAGAGGCCAAAGAACTAGCTAGCTCTTTAACTCTGAGAAATAAGTGTTTGTTGCTTAAACCATCCAGATTATGGCATTTTGTTACAGCAACTCAGGCTAAGACACATTTTCTCTTATCAAAATATAAAGTGAATGGTGTGAAATAAAAAGTGAAAATAAGACGAGAAATATTAAAACTCCTCTATCATAGTTATTTGTCTTTCTCTGAGCTCTTCCAAGGTAAGTGCTATATTTTATTCATCTTTGAATAGCCACTACTTTGACGTAACTCCTGACATGTAATTGGTGTTCAACATATATTTGTAGAACAAATGATGGCGACACACCTTGAAATGCATGCAGATAAGATAATCTGTTTCCTACAGATGATGAATATCCAGGACACCTCTCACATGAGCCCTCTAGTCCCCTGACTGTGCTCCCTAAGGTATCAGTGATGTGAAGTTCAGGCCTTTGTTTAAAGATCAGTCTCCACAGAGAATATGGGGTCTCTGTGTTGACACAGAGACAGAGATATCCCAGGGAATAAGGCCTAATGAGAAAATTTAATAAAGTGTTTCCCCTTCAAGGGGTTAGGACCTGATATAATCATTCCAGGCATTTTAAGGGGTATATGTCCTGCAGGGCCACCTGAACCATTAGCTCTGGAAGTCTGAGATGAGGCAGGAGCAATTTGCTTGCTGAGCTCACTGAGAACATTTCCTTCTACTTAAGCCTCTTTTTGCTTCTCCCTCCATCCACTGTTCCAAAATATTTATTGCACCAGGCACTGTGCTAAGGGATGGGGATAAGAAAAATAAATAATGCAGTTATAGTCTTTGTCCTTACAAAATGCACCACCAAGCAGGAGAAACAGATATTTAACCAAGCAGATACAAAAAATGTGATAAGATATAATCGTGGAAGAATAAGGTATTTGTCAAGAAGAGAATCCCAAGGTGGTGGGAGTGGGAGGCAGAAAAGGTATCCCTGAGGCAGTAACGTCTAAGTTGGGACCTGAAGATGAATTTAATTGATTTAAGCCTCTCTACAAGTCCACGTCCTGACCACAATCCGATCCTTCTTGCCTCCTGTGGGTCTAAGTGTCCTGCCTGTAGTACCATAATCCATCTTGATTATAATCCATCTTGATTATACCACTTTGCTACAAACCATTTCAGTTCTGTAATAACTGAACTCTCTTTCGTCCTGTTAGGATGCTAAAATCTGGAATCCCTCTCAGAGGCCTAAATTTGAAACTTTCTCTAATGCAATTCGGTTAAATAAACAGCATCCTAAAGTCTCTTAAGTCTGAGAGTGGCAATACAATGTTCCGTGTACCTTTAAAACAGCCACTCCTCGTTCTGTCAAGCCTTCACTGTATCTAAGTTTAATGTGAAAACAAATTAAATCCACATAATAGAAGGTGTATCAAGGGGTATGCAATAACATGACTGGCTGGTCAACAAACGTGAGATATTATACAAATACTATTTAAAATGTCATCTTTGGCCTGGCACGGTGGCTCAAGCCTGTAATCCCAGCCCTTTGGGAGGCCGAGACGGGCAGATCACGAGATCAGGAGATCGAGACCATCCTGGCTAACACGGTGAAACCCCGTCTCTACTAAAATATACAAAAAACTAGCCGGGCGAGGTGGCGGGCGCCTGTAGTCCCAGCTACTCGGGAGGCTGAGGCAGGAGAATGGCGTAAACCCAGGAGGCGGAGCTTGCAGTGAGCTGAGATCCAGCCACTGCACTCCAGCCTGGGCGGCAGAGTGAGACTCCGTCTCAAAAAAAAAAAAAAAGTCATCTTTAAACATTTCAAACATCTTAGGATTGATGACATTCTATCTAGTAGCTTGCAATGTAAAGAAGTTTGATCTTTAGAAAAGTACCATTAGAAGTTGCCAGGGTACTTCTTAAAATTGGACATTATAGAAACCATACTTTAAGGTGCGAGGTTTGTGTGTGTGTGTGAGACAGGGCCTCACTCTGTCATGCAGGCTGGAGTGCAGCGGTGCAATCATAACTCACTGCAACCTCCAACTTCTGGGCTCAAGTGATCATCCTCTTTCAGCCCTCTGAATACCAAGGACTACAGGCACATACCACCACATCCAGCTAATTAAAAAAATATATATATAGTAGAGATGAGGTCTCACTATATTGTCCAGGCTGGTCTCAAACACCTGGGTTCAAACAATCCCCCAGCCTCAGCCTCCCAAAGTGCTTGAATCACAGGTCAAGGAATTCTGATATCCAAGATATTTCTTCATTAATTAAATGTCCTTCAGTTAGATTCCTGACTGATATATTATGGGAAATCTTATTTTGAGTGTATTAAATTGCATTGCATTAAAGAAGCATACAATTTTACAGTATATGAGAATATGCAAAGTAATACTCTTCTTTTACTATGAAATTGATA
Organism: Piliocolobus tephrosceles; assembly: GCF_002776525.5. Taxonomy (NCBI): domain Eukaryota; kingdom Metazoa; phylum Chordata; class Mammalia; order Primates; family Cercopithecidae; genus Piliocolobus; species Piliocolobus tephrosceles. Next base: position 89,037,681 of record NC_045436.1, read on the forward strand.
ACTTTTCTACAAGCTTCTCTATGAGTATTGCTTTTCTATGAGCCACCAAATGGCAAATCTGAGCTGGTAATAATACTAGTGTAAAAGAAATTTAATTACAGAAATTTTCACAGAATAAGAACTCAGTTGGTTATATGTCAATAATTACATTCAGTTTAAAATAAATCATTCATAAACTCAAAAACATAATTATTGTCAGATATAATTCTTATATATTCAGTACAGGTTGAGTATTATCTTATCCAAAATGCTTGAGACCACAAGTGAGGATTTGGATTTTTTTTTTTTTTTTTTTTTTTTTTGGATTTGAGAATATTTGCATTATATTTACCAGTTGAGCATCCCAAATTCAAAACTCCAAAATCTGAAATACTCCAATGAGTATTTCCTTTGAGCATCATCATGTCAGCACTTGAAACATTTTGGATTTTAGAGCACTTCAGATTTTGGATTTTGGGATTTGGGATGCTCAATCCATACGGCTATATTTTTTAATTTTATGAGTATTAAAAGCTAAATACTGAGACAGGTGCTAGCCCATGGAAACCATAACCTTAAGGCTGCTTTCTAAATTCTGTCCATAGACTACAAGTAAAAAGGTATCACCTTCAGAATCTCTGATATTTATGAGAAATGAATTCAGCTTTATACCTAAAAACATTAAAAGTTTGTGAATACAAGTAGCAACTGTGGTGTAAGGCCTAAAATAAAGCCCTGTTTTAAATGTTGCCTTGACATGTGGTGAAACCAGGAGGGCCACTGCAGCTCCCCCTCCCCATTCTGTCCTGACAGACAAAGTCCCCTAGCTAAACATCCCTTTTTATCACAGGGACCAGACACAGCTCCTGCTTATTCCTGAGTAGCAGATTTCAGTTCCCCACCAATCCACAGAGTTCTTCAAGCAAGCCAATCACAACCTCCCATAGGAACCAGGGAGTACTCCACCCTCTTGACACTACGAAGCCCGCCTCTCACAGCCTTTGCTCATTGACACTGCTCCTGGGTACAACCCGTCTGTGGCACTGCAGGGCATGTGGAGTCCTCCTCTCCCAGCCATGAGAATAAAAGACTAGGAAACTGCTGTCAATATCACCTGTCCATGTTGAGTATTGTGTGTTCCACCATCCCCAGAACTCTAGGGCAGGAATCTCTCCTTCATCAGTGGGGTAAAAGGGAGGCAATTAAAACAGCAAGTTTATTGGCTATTGAATGCAAAATTAAACACTCACCTTTTGTTCTTATAGACTAGGGGTCCTCAAAGACAAGGCTGCAGACCACTACTGGTCCATGGCCTGTTAGGAACTGGGCCTCGCAGCAGGAAGTGAGCAGCAGGTGAGTGAGCATTACCACCTGAGCTGTGTCTTCTGTCAGATCAGCAGTGGTGTTAGATTCTCATAGAAACATGAACCCTATTGTGAACTGTGCTTGTGAGGGATCTAGGTTGTGCACTCCTTATAAGAACCTAACTAACCCCTGGTGATCTGAGGTGGAATAGTTTCATCCCCAAACCATCTCCCACCCGCTCCCATCTGTGTAAAAGTTGTCTTCCATGAAACTGCTCCCTGGTGTCAAAAAGGTTGGGGACCTCTGTTATAGACCATCATTTCAGTTGAGTGTTTAGCTCTACTGCCAGAAAAGGATATGGAAGTTTCTAGGGGCTTCTACTCATGGCCAAGGTCATAAAAAATCACATCGAGTTTCTAGCATTACAAAGCAAATAGTTTGTGCCAAACCCAAACCTGGGTTTTTATGCAGCTAATATATTTTGATTTGAACACTGGGGCCCTGAGAGTGAATCTATACCACTCAATGAATATTCCACAAAGTAATCACTATTAACCAACTTTAAGTAGTGTACATTAGCATAGGTTCTGAGGAATCTTGTTCCACTGAACCACAATATTGGGGAACTACACAGCATTCCCAGCATTCCAGTAAGAGTTCTTCATATAAAACACAATTGTGATAATGTCTTAAAAACATGTTACTTTTCCTCCCTCATCGTTTTCATGATTAAATGTTTCTCTACTGGTACATTAAGTCCATTTACTCAAATATTCATAAAACATGAGATTTTATTTATTCATCTTTCCCAAAAATTTAATTTTTAGGAATAGTTTTAATTGTTCAGAGAATAAAATATTTCAATATCTATTGAACTTTTAGCCATCCAATAGATACGTCTAAACCACACAAAATGCCATAGTAGAGTTGGAAACACAGGTCAAGTCCTGTCTAATGAAGACATACAGATGTCTAGTCGTAACTAGTAAGTTTTTTCCTACATCTTTATGAGGCCTATGGTATTGGTATTTTCTAGTTCATTTAAAATTATTTTTAGCTTATACTTTATGACCTACCAAATGTCTTTTCCAGTAAGAGTTAAACCTTAACTTATAGTGAAGAATGTTGTTTGATACAACTGCATTAAAGAATTGTATAGTAGACCATAAATGTTCAAAAAGTTCTAATTGCCATACAGTCATTCATCTATTCAGCACACATTTATTGGACACCTACCAGGGCCACCCATCGATGCCACAAAGATAAACTATATAATCCCTGTCCTCAAGGAGCTCACATAAAAGCTAGAGAGAGCAGTTTGGGAGGCTGAGGTGGACAGATCATGATGTCAGGAGATCAAAACCATCCTGGCCAACATAGTAAAACTGTCTCTACTAAAATAGAAAAAATTAGCCAGGCGTGGTGGTGCATACCTGTAGTCCCAGCTACTCGGGAGGCTGAGGCAGGAGAATTGTGTGAACCCGCGAGGCAGGCATGGCAGTGAGCCGAGATCGTGCCATCGCACTCCAGCCTGGCAACAGAGCAAGACTCTGTCTCAAAAAAGGTAGAGAGGAGACTTGGCTTAAAAGAGTGGAGGATAGGATCCAGGGAAAACACTGATAATTGATGTTTCTCCCAAAAACTAGAAAGGGTCAGCAAAATGAGAAAGCTCCAAGAAAATAAAATAGAGTGCTGAGTGAGTTAAGATAACCTAAGGGTGGTATATTGGGTAGAACTGTGGTCCCCAAAAAGATATGTCCAAGCCCTAGTCCCCAGTACCTGTGAATATGACCTCATTTGAAAAAAGGGTCTTTGCAGACGTAATTAAGTGAAAGATCTCAAGATGAGATCATTCTGGATTAACCAGGTGCCCCAAATTCAATGACAAGTTTCTTTAAAATAAAAGGAAAAGACACAGAAGAGGAGGAACATAGGGGAGAAGGCCACATGAAGAGAGAGGCAGAGGCAGGAGCTCCACGAGGTCAAGGATCACCTGGAGCTACAAGAAGCTGGAAAATCCAAGGCCAGATTCTCCCATAGAGTTCAGAGGGAATGTGGTGCTGCTGACCCCTCAACTGTAGACTGCTGGCCTCCAGAATTGTGAAAGGATACGCTGAATTTGTGTTAAGCCACCAAGTTGGCAGTAATTTGTTACAGAAGCCCTAGGAATCTAATATAGGTGGGGTACCTGAGAGGGATTTCCTGGTCTAGGAATGAATAGCAGGAAGGAATATGCAAACACACAAAACCAAGTTTCTAAACTGGAAAATAATAGTCTCATCTCTGAAGACAAAAAAGACGGAACATAGTGGAGTCTGTATTGGCCTAGATCAGAAGCCCCATCTGCCGTTGCCTAGTTGCATCATTGGACACACTCCTCTCAGAGTCTCAATTTCTTTATCTGTAGAGTGAGGGGGACTGAGGAAGAGTAAGTTGAGAGTTAAAACGTAGCGTAAACAAAACCTGAACAACAGCCTACAGAACCACCCACCCATCACTGCATTTGGGGAATGTTGGTAAAAAGCTCTACTTAAAAACACTAAAATGGATTATCTTGTGTTACTCCAGAGACCAAAGCGAGCTACAAAACTTTTATTCTGACAGGTCTCCTCCTTGAACCAGCCCCCATCCCAGACCCCATTCCTCCATTTTGATGCTGAACTTTTAGACTAAATACAGTGGGCACCATCTGCTATCAATACAGCCTCTACTCTTCCCAGCCAAGATGAGCTCCAGGCCAAGTTTATCTTGTGAGTTAACAGGAGGTGACAGCCTGGCAGGACACGAATTCTCCCTGCGTGATTGATGCAGCCTGGCTGACCAGCTCCATGCTAATGAGGATGTGCCAGGGCTCCCAACAAAAACATTTTTGAATAATTTAAAATGAAAGCATAAATTGCCAGGTAATGTGATTCGTTGTGTAATTACAGCTCCAGGTAAATTTGCATTGAGGGGTGCCTCTATAGCAAACATCAGTTGATCGCAAACTGCCTGTTAGCAAAATTAACCATATAAATATTGCAAAACAGCAGAGAGACATGCTAATCTTATGAGGGAAGACAGTGAAGGTAAAGTGTTTCAAATGCAATACTTCTAAATGAATAAGAGAATTAAACATGAGCAGAATATCTATTTTCATCCATTATAATAGGTTTAAGTACAAACTGATACCATTTCTGGGGAATTGACTTTAATTTTCTTGCCCTAATTCAGTTATCTACTTAAATAAGCTTAAATAAGTTTCTTTTTCCTTTTCTGGCAGTTTATGGCCCGTCCTATATACATCCTCATGCTGATCATTCAAATAAGGTATAACAAACATCTGAAGCATTCCTTAAAAGAGGGAATTGCCAAATATGTTTCTCCTAAAGAATCAAAATGCTGAAAACGTTTTCAACTATGTTGGGTAAGGATTTATTAAGTATGGGCCCATACTTTTTCAAAACATTGTCCTTTTAGCCGAAACATTGGAGAGTTAAGAGAAAAATAATAATAACCAGATTTTTCCATCTAGTGGGAGACTGGTACAGAAAGAGCACTTGAACTAAATGTGGAGCCAAATGATGACCTTGAATTTGTTAGCTACAATGAGGCTGAGGACAAACTGTCTGCTCTCTCTAAGCCTCGGTTTTCTCATCTGAAAAATGGATTTCAGCCAGGCACAGTGGCTCACGCCTGTAATCCCAACACTATGGGAGGCCGAGGCGGGCGGATCACAAGGTCAGGAGATCGAGACCATCCTGGCTAACACAGTGAAACCCCGTCTCTACTAAAAATAAAATAAAAATAAAAATAAAAATTAGCCAGGTGTGGTGGTGGGCGTCTGTAGTCCCAGCTACTCGGGAGGCTGAGGCAGGAGAATGGCGTGAACCCGGGAGGTGGAGCTTGCAGTGAGCTGAGATCGTGCCACTGCACTCCAGCCTGGGTGACAGAGCGAGACTCCATCTCAAAAAAAAAAAAAAAAAAAAAGAAAAACAGAAAGAAAAGAAAAAAATGGATTTCATATCACCTAGCCAATCTGCTTCACATGAATTTTGAGACTCAAACCAAATGGAATAGTGTATATAAAAGTGCCTTTGTGACATAAAGCCTCAATAGGACTGTAGAATATTAATCATTCAAACAAGTAACATTAAGGAATATACTCATTAAAGCAAATGTTAGACTAGCATTTTTAAAATGAAAAAAAAAGTTGTCCTAAAATGTTTTTCCAAGTTTCATCTGCCACTAGGAACATGAATTTAGGAAATCTTATCCTCAACTTCCTAGTCTGGAGGCTCAGCAATGACAGGAGGAGCTTCAAGGTGACGGTCACCACCTGTGTTCCTCTCTATTAAATCAACATCTCTGAGATGCCTCCAAGCTGGCAAGAGAAGCACACCCACTACTGAGTCCCAGCCTTCCCTGCAACCTGCCTTAAGTGTCCTCACCTCCCCCCACTGCACCTGACACAACAGCTGTTTGGGCAGCTCCCACCAGAGCTGCTGATTTCAAAGCCCTGTACCGTTCAACTATGCATGTCCATCCCATCCTGTTACGCTGTGGTCATCTGAGACTTCTAATTATGCATTCGTGATCCTAAACACTTGCTCCTCATTCAATTTTTTTGGATTTCAGAAACCAAACCCCCTGTTAGAAACCTTGCATGTTAGGATAGAGAAAGGTAATTCCCATGTGAATATATAATCATCATCTCAATTTGTTTTAAAAATCTTATTATTTGAAATAACCAGTTACAAAACACTTAAACACCTGTCTTATTGATTACTTTGTGTTATAAACCTGTCTTTTTTCAGATCTTCCACAAAACCAAACTTGAACTTCTTGAAGCTGTATTTTTCTTAATGCGGTCTTCTGTACAGTTTGGAAACTTGGAAACTTACTAGAAGGGTTCATCAAAATGTTGCTTTATTTTTAAGTAGAGGTTTAGAGAGTTCTGTGTATGTTTCTTGTTATTTAATCAACAATTAAAACTTAATGACAAAATGCTTCACATCTGAAATCAATAGGGATTTTTCCATGAGCAAAGACTGTAAAATCAGCCTATTATGAAGAGATTTGCATATTTTAATTATTGTGTTCTAGGACTTTTGTCAAATAGATGCCTCAGTGCAGTAAGCACCATGTGGCTTGGGTAAAATGTTAACACTCTGCTTTTAGTATATATAAATGTTGCTAGAAGCATAAATATGTTAAAATGGAAATATGTCTGGTTAGAGTGAAGCCTTCATTTTAGTGCATGTGTTTATTATCTTGCTCTCAGAGTTTATTTGGAGAAGAAGAAATTTAGAAAGATTAAAATGTAAATAAACTGCTTGTAGATGTCAAGTTAATTAGTAAATACACACAAATGACCATAATATAAGACCTTTGGCAACACTGCCAAAGTAGCCTCAAAATACAAAGCTGATTACTGAAATAATTTTGACTCTGAACTGCAGATAACGAGTTAAATGCATAAAAATTCAGGTTTTTATTTCTCCAGCTCTGACAACTAGTTATTTTAAAACTCTAAAGGATAGTAAAGTTTACTCATTTATTTATTTATTCATTTAAATATTATTAAAGAGAGAGAGTTGGATGAGTTACTTAACCTCTCTTTGCTTCTGTTTTCTAGTCTGTAAAATGGGGTTAAAAGTTGTTCTACTGCATAGGATTGCTGTAGTAATTAAATGAATTAATGGATAAAAAGCACTTAGAATAGCACCTGTTACAGATGGTGATGGTGGTGATAACGATGATGATTATATACAGGGCTTTCAGAATTCAAATATATTTTTTAAAAACCAAAAACTTATATTAAGAAGATTTCCATTAAGAAGTTTATAAAATAAGCTTCAAACCTATAGTTTTGAGGCTTGAAGGAAGATTCCATTGAAATAATGTCAGAAAGGGCTGCAACTTTACAAAATAAAGGCAGCTTTTGCAAGTTACTCATATTTTCAATGAAAAGATTAAATATTCATTGACTAATTATTTAGCATTTGTAAAACATAATATTAAAACATGATTTGATACATGTTTGTGACATTTCTAGAGATACATCTTTTTTCAGAAGGAGAGGTAGAATCAAATATATAATGTCATGATTCCTAACACTAATACCATCTATGCAATGCAAGTTTCCATGAAGACATTTGTGGAGGTCTGCATTGAGCAAAGCGGGCTCTGTCCATCAGGAAGCACTTTCTTACGAAGCTTCAGTGTCATTAAATCACATCACTCCTAAAAACACATTTTTAAAGCTTTGCACAAGGCCACCAAGTTTCTGACAGCCCATTCTACTTTATGTTAATCCTCTGGTTCTTGAATATTATATGTATGTGATTGGGGTGGGGTGGAGAAGACTCCTTTGAGGATCTAAAAAAGCTATGGATCATCTCCCCTGAAAATTCACATACACGTATCTTTTACACTGAACTTCAGGGACTTCATGGACCAGAATTCCATCCACAGAACTCCCTATTTTAAATGGCGACTATTTGCTTTTACCCTGAAATTAAATCTAGTATTTCAGTAAAACATCATTTGCCCATATGAAATACAGATGAATTAACACAGATTTAATTTCTATGTAAAAATATCAGATTATATTATTATACATATTTGAAAATATTGCCATGTATCTTTTGAAAGTAAAGAACAACAGCTAAATTTCCAAACAGAATATACTGTATTACTTTTTACATTTTTCAAATTGACAAATAAAAATTATATAAATGTTTTGATGTGCAAATGATGTTTTGAAATGTGAATACATTATGGAATGGCTAAATTGAGCTAGTAATTAACATATGTATTACCTCACATACTTATTTTTCTTTGATGAGAACACTTAAAATCTACTCTCAGCAATTTTCAGGTATATAATACATTATTATTAACTATAGTCACCATGTTGTACAATATATCCCTTGAACTTTTCCTCCCATCTAACTGAAATTTTATACCCTTTGACCAGCATCTCCCCATCCCCCTCCTGCCCCTAGCCCTTGATAACCACCATCCTACTCTCTGTTTCTATGAGTTCAACTTTTTTAGATTTGACATGTAAGTGAGATCACAAAGTATTTGTCTTTCTGTGCCTGTGTTATTTCACTTAACATAATGTTCTCCAGGTTCGTTTATGTTGCCACAAATACTGAATTTCCCTCTTCTTAAAGGCTGAATAGAATCTCATTGTGTATATAGGCCACATTTTCCTTATCTATTCATCCATTGACAGACACTTAAGTTGATTCCGTATCTTGGCTATTGCAAGTAATGCTGAGATGAACATGGAAATGCAGATATGTTTACGAGGTGTGATTTTCTTTCCTTTGTGGTGCACTAAGCAGTGGGATTGCTGAATCATGTGAAGTTCGACTTAATTTTTTGAGGAAACTCCACACTGTTTTCTACCATGGCTGTTTTCCATAATGCCATAATTTATATTGCCACCAATGCTGTACCATTTTCATGGCTGTTTGTTATTAGTTTTAACTGTGTAAAGAACAGAGCAGGAAGCATGTGCAAAAGAGTCTGTTCATCACTAACGAAGACAAAGGGTAAACTATAGTATGATTATATTGATCCCATCAGCTTCATAATAGTATTTGAATAAGATACGCTTCATTTTAAAATATGTGTTTAAAAGTATAACATTTAGTAAACATGGTAAAGGTTTGGGCAATCTTCTGGTGAATAGGTACTCTTGACATCTCACATCTGTTCCAAAAGAGTACTAAAGAGCCACGAATGCCCAGGTAAGAGCTGAAAACAAAATTCATTTAGATAGCACTACATAAAATTTATATAATCTTCCTATTAAACAAAACTGCAATGACAGACATTTAACATTCCCTCACTTTATGGGTAAGTGACTGAGGTCACACCACAAGACCATTAGAATTAGAGGCACATATAGAGTCCTGGTGTCTACCCCAGCAGGTGTTGGATAAATTACACTCGCAGCCTGAGAACTTTTGATGCTATAATATAAGGGGAAAAAAGGTTTCCTATTCACCTTTCAAGCTTCAAGCTGCTTTTCTGAGAACAATAGAGGTCATAGCACATACACAAAAAAAAAGAATCAGCTTCGCTTTATCAAAATCCTTTTTGTTCCCACTTCATTGCTCATTATTCTTGCAACCTTTATACCTAGGCATCAGAAATATTTTCAACCAGGATTAGCCTCGTTACTTTAGTTAACTGTAACCCTCAGAACTATAATGTATTAGCCATATATGATATTCACCTCAGTAATTTAGTGTCAGAGAGAGAAGCCTCCCACCCCACCCGTGCCCACAAACATATTAAAGGAAGCTTTAAATTAAATTAACCCAACCAGCATCTCCACCAGCATCCTGATGATGTAATATCAAAGACTCTGATGCTTTGCTCCCATACCCACCTGCCAAAAATCTACAAAAAAGTAAAAAGAGAAGACAATGAAAACAGAGAAAAACTGATGACAAAAAGTTTGGACCCATACTAAATGATGAACAGATAACAATTTAATAGATTCCCACACCTCAAGCCTCAGGAGCAAACAACAAGCATTTTTGTGATTCATGAGAAAAATGCAGACTTCTATTTCATTTTACAAGCTTGTCTGACTTATCTGTGCTTTTTTCTTTCTTCTTCCCATACTCCAAGTGATTTCAAATCTAGAAGGTAATTTTTAAAATGATTTGTAGACGTAGCAAGTGCAGGATTTTATCTTTGTATAGATCAAGAACTATAACGAGGTATTTCAGATTTCTGGGGCATCTTGAAAACATTAGAAACTATTAATGTGAAAAAAATCATACTAACTATAAAGCATTCTTTGTCATTAGAAATAAATGCTAAACCTAAACGCAAACTTTATGAGGGAGGCACAACACATATGCTCATATGTGCATTTCCCTGGCTGGCTTTTAATAATAGCTAAAATATTGATAATAGCATCATGATTTCCAGTGTGCAAGTTGAAAGGTAAAGAATAAATTGATGTTTAAACTTAAAATATTTATGAAGCCTATATTACTAATACCTTTAAAACACACAGCAGCTTCAAAAAAAAAAAAAAAAAAAAAAAGACTGGGCTCCAGAAACCCTTTCAAAGGTCCTTTCACAACTCTCTTTGAAGGCCACTTCATGAAGAAAACACTGTTGTCTAAAATTTTTCAGCTTGGAGAATATAATGTTGTTATTGTCTTCCATTCAGAGGTAGGAAAAGCATACATTAATTTTCTTGGCTCTAGGTTTCCATGACTGAGCAAGGATATGGCTTTGTTCCAGATAGCAGTTTTCAAGGAATTTGCTTACAAGGAAGTGCTAAACCAGGCACTTTAATTAACATTCATATTTACTTTGTTGCTAAATGAAGGTAAAGATTCTGTTGGCATAGATTAACTCTCATTCCCATAAATCTAAAATCCCTCTAGAGGATTCTGCTCTGGGAAGAGAGTGAGATGCATTAACACTCCATTAATATCTTCCTTGAAAACATTCTTTCTAACATTTATCTCTTCATCATTTCCTGAATCTGTAATGAAATGCTTGTGCTGGCATCTAACAAAAGGATCATGTCCAGGGCCTAATGAAGTGTTAGACACCAAGGTAAGAAGCAAGTCGGCTGCACTGGTTCCTAGCTTCGGATACACAATGGTACCTTTTAGACTATATTTAGCTCCAAAGTCATGGTCAGTAGCCCTAGGATTTAAAACACAGTCTGAAAGAACTTCAAGTTCCAGGGCTGCCTCAAGAAGTTAATCAGAGTTCTATTTTCTAGGTCCTAAGCCAGACACTGAGGTAATTTCCATTTGTACATCCTTTTCTAAAGTAAGAGACTTCCTGAAAGTGACATTCTGGAATCACAAAATTTCAGGGCAGAAGAGCTCTCCGAGGTCACGTATAGCAGTTTCCTGTCCATTGCTTGAAATGCTACCACAATATTCCTGCCAAGTGGCTCCCATTCAGAGATGAGGAACTCACCACCTTGTGAGGAAACTCATTCCTTATTCAACAGCCCAAACTATTGCAAGTTCCTGCTTTAGTAGAGATTAAATCTTTCTCCTGGGGAATCACATCTCTTGAACCTGATTCTGACCTCTTGGGCCCCCAGAACAAGATGAGTTGGTGGAGAAGCTTCACCAGCATAAAACTGGTATGTTGTTTTGAAATTCAAAGATGTATAGAAAAGAAGAAAGTGTTGTGAGCAGTCAAGAATATTGTCAGGGTTGAAGAAAGGCAGTTTTGAAGGCTTAAAAAAGGTATGGCTAGCTTTGCTTTTCCCCTAATTATGCATTTCATAATCATAGCTTTACTACACCTAAAATTATTCATAAGGCAGTCAAGGATGAGGAAATACTTGTTTATGATAGTTTTACTTGGATTAGGTAAATTGAGTCCTTGGGATACACCTAATCTCTGGGATAATATTAATAATCATTTTCATACATTGAGCACTTATCCTTATAAACAATATTGTGTTCAGTGCTCTTAGGCAATAGCTGAAGCATTACTGTCTCCGTGGTACAAAGGAGAAAACTAAGACTCAGGAAGAGTAAATAACTTCTCCATGGGTAGTCAGTAGATGAGCCACAGGTTCAAATTCAGATCTGTCTGATTCCTAAGCTAAATTTATTCTGCTTTTCAAAACTTCTTGTCTATTTTTTGGAAAGAATTTCTATAGCACTGTCAAGCCTCTTTCAAATTAGAAGGTACTACAGGTCTGTTAAGGATGGAATATTGGTGCCCTCCCCATTCAAATGCTAACGCCCTAACCCCCAGTGTGGCTGCATTTGGAGATAGGGCTTCTAAGACAGTAATTATGGTTAAATGAGGTCATAAGGGTGTGGCCCTGATCTAACAGGATTAGTGCCTTATAAGAGTGCATTCTCTCTCCCTCTCACTTTCCCTGTCCCACTTCCTCCTCCCTCTCCCTCTCTGCCTTTCTTCCTCTCTCTCCGTCTCCCCATCACCAGAGCACACAGCAAGAAGCCAGACATCTGTAAGCCAGAAAGAGAGGCCTCCTCAGAGACCTCACAGGACCTAGATCTGGAGGACTTCCAGCCTCCAGAACTATGAGAAAATAAATTTCTGTTGTTTAAGCCACGCAGCCATAATACATAAATAAGTATTTTGTTGTGGCAGCCTGGGCAAACTAATTTAAAATCTTTCTATCATTTGCTAAAACCTACCAAATATATGAGAAAAGAATGGCAATGAGCATCTCTCTTGCCAGGACCTTTCATCATTCTTCCGACCTTCCAGCTGGGAATGAATGAGATGAAAGAGAAGCACATGGAAATCTCCTTCCCGTGGACCACTTGCTGACTGCTGTGCTTTAGAGAAACCACTCCAATTCTTGGTTGACTGTCTTCTTGGTAAATTGAGAAATCTCAATTCTAACACTCTATTATCCTATCTGCATGAAAACACAACTTTTTCTAATCTTTCTTTCTCATCTTTCTTTGCATATTTTTTCCATTTTTCTCTTTTTCTCAGATATTTGTATTCTCTGGATTTTTAATGTAAACAAATTAGAAGAAAAATTATATAAATGATAGTAATTTTTCAGAAAAGAGATCTCTAGCTTAAGAGTTAATTTTGCTTGTGACCTCAACAATTCCATTATTGCATGCTGCCTATAAAAGCATCCCAACACAACTTTTTTTTAAAGCGTCTCAAAAATCTAAGAATGTTCTAGCAGTTTCAGGAATTCTTAAAAATCCATAAAGGTCACTGAAGACATTGGAAGCCCTTCTGTGATTGCCTTTCAAGTGGTCGCCTCCAGAAGGGGACCATTACATAGTCTGACAAATGGGACAGGATCACTACAAAAAGAGACAACAAAATGTAGATTTCCCCACCTGGGGATAATTCTGAGTCCCTCTAAACAAACGTGAGAAGAATAAACATTTACATAATGTTTGCCTTCCAGATGTAAATAATCTGCTCCCAGGAGTTCATTTGATTAGAGAATTTTTCTGAGGAGGTCCAAGGTCATGCATTCAACATCAGCAAATGCTTTGCTCTCTTCTGTGACCGAAAACTGTACTACAAACGTTCATCTAGCTCACAAATTCAAACTATTGATGGTCTATGGAAAGTGATATGAGAACATAAATAATGAGCTAATGCAATTTGATCATTGTTACAGGGAACAACCTTTAGGGGTATGATTTGGGGTAATCATTATTTCTCTATAAAAGAAGGCAAATGATTTAAACTATTTTCAAAATATTAACACTTGAAAGAAGAAAGAAGAATCTATAGAAATTATTTTTATGCGATGCTACCTTGTTTTTTAATAGTGACACAGAGTCATGTGTTTGTGTGTGTATTCTCTTACTCTCCACACACACACATATAATTAACTTTTCCACCTTTTCTTCTTCTCAAAGACTTCTCCAGGTTTCTTTACTTTTATTTAAATTAAGTAGATTCAGAAATACCTTCATCAAGCATTTTAAGATGGATGTTCAGTAATTTGGCTTTGCTAGTCTAGCATGATTAAAAACATAGATAATGGAGCCACACTGCCTGATTGCAAATCCCAGCTGACACTTACCACCTATAGAACCTATGGCAAGTTATTTGACTGCCCTTTGCTTCAGTTTCTTCATTTGTAAGATTTCAAAACAAATACTTGCCTCCTAGGGTTGGCAGAGGAATTAAATGAGTTAATAAATGCAAAATGCTAAAAACAGTAGCTGGCACACTATAAAAGCTACAGAACTTGGTATTATTAATTCATACTTATGGAGCATATTGCAGCTTCAAAATGAAGCTAATACACAGTTTTGAAAAATTATTTTTTTTCTCAGTCCTCTGTGACTGGTGGCTTCATTTGATTGTAGTGTTATATGCAGGCTGCAATGGAGAAATGTGGTAATTTTGTTAAAATCAGCTTTCCCCTTGCCCAAGGTACAAGGATGTGATGACTTCTCTCACACTATAGCAATGCAAGGGCATCAACTAAAGAAAAATGGTTTAAGGGAGAAAAAAAAAAAAACTTTCCTCATTCTTCCTACTTAAAATTACATATGGTTAAGCAGCTCCTAAAGCAAACCAGCTTTTCCAACGTCTTGAAAAAACACCTATGAAGGCACCCTCCAAAAAGAGATAAGTCACAATAATGAAAAGTGAGAGTAAGGGAGACAGACCCGTGACAAGAACGTGGAAGAATTTCCCACTAATTACAAGGCCAATGAAACTAATCGAAAAACACAATAAGAGATCATAATTGCAACGTCAACTCTAAAGTGGGACTAGAGACCTGATGTTTTGACGTTCCTCCCCTACCATCTATTTTTGATTCATACGTACAGGGACTACAACAAATATCCAACTGGGCAGCCACCCCTCTCCTGGATGCTCCTCATGCCCTATCCAGTTCTTTCCTCACTAACTCTCCTTCCAAGGAGACTGAGCTAGAAGGAAACAATTGGACAGAAAGTTGGGGAAGAGAAGGCTGGGAACACGTGATGGTGCTTTGGATCCTCTAACTGAGAGTGGACCCAGGAAGCTTTCGGAAAGCAATATACTTCACCTTGCAGTTTTTCATGATTCCATATGTTCAGAGTATCAGAGAAACGTGGGATGGGGGAATCAAACACAACAGAGGATACCATTTCAGTCCAGCTAAGCTACACTGGATAAAAGCCTATTAGATGTGAAAAACTGAGCTAAAAGATACATGTGTCAAACTTCAGGAAACTGTAGCTTTGAGAATGTAATCATACCTAAGGGGTCCCAAGAATGGGGACAACGGCAAGCCACTGGCAATCATCATCTATAGTTCTATCTCTTATCTCAAGACTGAGTAAAGAAAAATCAAATGTGTAAAAGGAAAAGAATACTACAAAGTAAGGAGACCATCAATCAGAAGAATGAGGAAACATCTAAACATTATCTGCCATGGAAATCCTCCATAAAATGCAAGACAGCAGGCCTTTCATGAAAAGGGAATCCAGAAGAAGAGAACAGAGTATGATTAAAACACCATGGGATAAAGTAAATAGTAATAATGTTAAATATATGAAGATTCTCCGTGTGTCGGTGGTGGTGGCGGGGGCAGGGGAGGTAGTTTAGTTAATGAAGATCATACAGGTTTTTAAAATTATTTATTCAGTTAACACTAAAATGAATGTTTTCTTCAAGCCATTACATTTTCTTTTAGAACAGGATTTTTAAAAAGATGGATAATACTTCAAAGTGCATATTCTATCATGTATAATTCTCCTACTATTGGGTATTTAGGTTTTTATATTTTACAATTTTAAATAATACTGGGCACCTTTGTGCTTACAATTTTCATAACATCTTTGATTATTTCTTTAAGATATATTCCCACAAATAAGACTGAGGTGTCAATGAATTTTCTCCTATTTAAGATTTTTCGGGGCTCTTCCTTTCCAACTTGGACCCGGCAGAATGGCTCCCGCAAAGAAGGGTGGCGAGAAGAAAAAGGGCCGTTCTGCCATCAACGAGGTGGTGACCCGATAATACACCATCAACATTCACAAGCTCATCCATGGAGTGGGCTTCAAGAAGCGTGCCCCTGGGGCACTCAAAGAGATTCGGAAACTTGCCATGAAGGAGATGGGAACTCCAGATGTGCGCATTGATACCAGGCTCAACAAAGCTGTCTGGGCCAAAGGAATAAGGAATGTCCCATACGGAATCCATGTGCGGCTGTCCAGAAAACGTAATGAGGATGAAGATTCACCAAATAAGCTCTATACTTTGGTTACCTATGTACCTGTTACCACTTTCAAAAATCTACAGACAGTCAATGTGAATGAGAACTAATCGCTGATCATCAAATACATCAAATAAAGTTATAAAATTGAAAAAAAAAAAGATTTTTCGAGCTGGGCATGGTGGCTCTCGCCTGTAATCCCAGTACTTTGGAAGCCCGAGGCGGGTGGATCACTTGAGGTCAGGAGTTCAAGACCAGCCTGGCCAACATGGTAAAAGCCCATCTCTACTAAAAATACAAAAATTAGCTCAGCGTGCTTGCATGCACCTGTAATCCCAGCTACTCAGGAAGCTGAGGCAAGAGAATGGCGTGAACCCAGGAGGCAGAGCTTTAAGTGAGCTGAGATCGCGCCACCACACCACTGCACTCCAGCCTGGGCGACAGAGTGAGACTCTGTCTCAAAAAAAAAAAAAAAAAAAAGGTGGGTTTCAAGAAAGTTTGTTGAAGTTTGTTTGTGCTCTTATCAGCAATATTTGTGATTATCCATTTCACAAAGCCCACCTCAGCACTGTATCTACTTTTTATCTTAATACTCCATATTTCAAAGTATTATGCTGACTTAAAAATTGTACTAATGAAGGCAAGCACTTTTCCTGTATTTGCCTATTTTTTTGTCTTCTCTGAATAGCTTGTAATTCTCTCTGCCATTTTTGCCTCTTAAGACATTGATATTCTTTTTTAATTGAAAGAGTTTTTTTTACTTTTTTTTTTTTTTTACATTAAGTTTAATGACTTTTACTATTGGTGGGAT
The DNA here is from genome assembly GCF_002776525.5 of Piliocolobus tephrosceles. Taxonomy (NCBI): domain Eukaryota; kingdom Metazoa; phylum Chordata; class Mammalia; order Primates; family Cercopithecidae; genus Piliocolobus; species Piliocolobus tephrosceles. The sequence goes on from NC_045436.1 coordinate 89,054,450, forward strand.
TTTTTTTCCCCACCAAATATTTGTCCTTTGCCTTTCATTTGTGGTATTTTTCTAAATGTTAATTTACAATTTTATGTTTAAAAAAAACTAACAAAGCAGAGATAGAAATAAATGAGCAGAGGCAATAAAGAGTAAAATATATGTTTATGAAAGAAAAGTATGAGATGTTCTCTAAAACTGCAGAAGCAAGCAAGCAGATGAAAAATAAATGAGACAAGATAACATGTTTGTAGACCAAAGAATGCAGAGCCAGTCTATTATTTTGGTATTTATTCCAAAGTAATTGGAATGAAAACAATAATAGAAGACATAATCAAAGAAGAACTTTCTTAGATTGAAAAAAAATCATGGATATACAAATGTGATAGGCCCATCACATTTTAAGCAAAATTTATGGAAAGAGACCAATGCCCAGAAACATATTGACAAATATTTTAATCACAAGGAAAATATTTACAAACCATTCAGATTGAGGAAGGAAGGAGGTAAGAAGGGAGGGAAGGAGAAGGTAGAAGGGAGGAAAGATACATCGGTGGCAAACATATATCCACACTCCTACGCAATCCCATTGTGGGGATCATCAGACAATGCAACTCTGGCAGGAGCAGGTGAGAGACTGAGGTTGTAAAATAAGACAGTAGGTTGGTCAGTGTCTAAGAGAAAGTCAGTATGAATGGATAAAATGGAAAAGTTTTATGTAATGAAGTTTTTACAGGCCTGAAACTGCCTAATCACTGATTTAATTTCTTCTTGAAGAAAATATGGAGTGGAGGGATGCAATAAGAACAGATCAGTCACATAGAAGAGGCTAAAAATTCTAAAGCTTGCAATTTCATTATTATATCATAATCCATATCTCCTCTTTATATAAGCCTGTAGATTTTAAAGCTAACTAACAAACTTGGGGACACACATCAAAGCTGACATTCAGAGCTGCAGAGTGGCATCTTTTCATCTGCTGTTTCACATAAGGAGGGGAAATGATCATCCAAAATAAGACTTTGAGAATGGCTTTAATTTACGAGGTCTGAAGTTATTTTAGATCTGTGGCATAAAGCCTATCACCCTTCTGGTCTATAGTCATGTTACTTTTAAGGGAAGATGGCAAATTGCTTCAGCATTTTCCTGCAAGGTTGCTAATACATACCAGATCACTATTCCGAAGCAAACAGCTTGCTAGAATAGTACACACAAAGCAGGATTTTTAAAAAGCCACAAACCATGCTTCTTGGTTTTGTTTACATTGGTTCCACATATTAGGAAAACAATTAGCTTCACAGTAAATTCAGTGATGAAATAAATTATGTATTTGCCTGTCAGGTCGGGAAAAACACGTTCTTGTGGGAAATCAAGAAGGACAATACACGAGAGAGGAGGGAATTCATGCTATTTGACCAGGGTGACAAATTCAAGCAGCTGAGACCAGGAACCCCAAACTCTCATTTTCATTCCCTTGTGTGCCATAGAGATTTGGTACTTGTCACCCACAAGAGAGGGACACATGAAACACAGGGAGCTCGGCAGCTGCTCAAAAGATTGAGGGCTTAGCAGCCCACTGTTTCCAGCCACGTTCCCTGAAAGCCTTTCACCTCAGCCAGCCACTGTCAGCTTTGAGGACTCTCCTGTTTTCCATAAGGAGTGCATTCGGCCTTAAGAGCCTCCATACATTTTAGGTTAAGAGACCTAATATTTATTGCCCCCAAAATAATGATTGTAGTTGAAATCCTTTATTGAATGCTGATAGTGATAAGAACTGTGAGAAGCACTTATATATACAGCAATACTCTGTTTTTTAAAATTTATGTCACAAATTATTGAATCCCTAAGGTAGCACAGAAAAGGCATCTAAGTACCCCATACACGTGAGTTTCTATTTTACCAAGTGTATGAAAGCACTGTGGAGAAACACAAGATTCAATCTCTATGCTAGGAGAGATTTTACACACTGGTACCAGAGATAAGAGCCATCTAAATTACTGTAATCAAAGGAGAATGTGGCAACTTCTCTAAAAGAAATGAAATTAAGTGCAACAGGAATAGTGGTCACAGGGAAATTAATTCCAACAAGAAATGTCAGAGAGATCTTCCTAGGTTAAATGGCCATTTGAGCTGAGTCTTGAAGGGCAGGTAGCATTAGAAATAGAGAGCAACAGCCAAGGGAAATACAGCATCTGCTTGGGACACAACAGTGATTCTGTTTATCTAGAATACAGGGTATGTGGAGGAGCAGTGGCAGCCAATCCTGGAAAGGCAGAGGCAACCTGGTAATGGATGACCATATATGTTAAGCTAAGAGTGATTAAGGTGTCACTAAGGAAAAAAGATCTTGGCATTAAAGAGATTAATCCAGTAATTGTGTGTAGTAAAGTGGTGAAAGAAATAAGGCAGAGAATTGGGGGTGGGGAGCTGCAACAGTCTAGATAAAAGTGATGAACTGACTACAGTTATCAGCAGGAACAGGCAGTGTTATACGCTGAGCTGTGCCCCTCCCCAACTCGTATATTGAAGTTCTAACTCTCAGTACCTCAAAATGTCACTGTTTTTAAAGACAGGGTCTTTAAAAAGGTAATTAAATTAAAGTGATGTCATGAGGGTGGGTTTTAATCTAACTGGATGGTGTCCTTATAAGAAAAGGGAAGGTGGGCCGGGCGCAGTGGCTGATGTCTGTAATCCCAGCACTTTGGGAGATCAAGGAGGGTGGATCATGACGTCAGGAGATTGAGACCATCCTGGCTAACACAGTGAAACCCCGTCTCTACTGAAAATACAAAAAATTAGCTGGGTGGCCAAGTGCGGTGGCTTATGCCTGTAATCCCAGCACTTTGGGAGGCCGAGGCGGGTGGATCACGAGGTCAGGAGTTCAAGACCAGCCTGGCCAAGATGGTGAAACCCCGTCTCTACTAAAAATACTAAAAATACAAAAAAATTAGCCGGGCATGGTGGCATGTGCCTGTAATCCCAGCTACTCCAGAGGCTAAGGCAGAGAATTGCTTAAACCTGGAGAGGCGGAGGTTGCAGTGAGCCGAGATCGCACCACTGCACTCCAGCCTGGCGACAGAGCGAGACTCTGTCCCAAAAAAAAAAACAAAAAAAAATTAGTCGGGCATGGTGGCACGCACCTGTAGTCCCAGCTACTCAGGAGGCTGAAGCAGGAGAATGGCAGGAGCCAGAGTTTGCAGTGAGCCGAGATTGCGCCACTGCACTCCAGCCTGGGCGACAGAGCGAGACTCCGTCTAAAAAAAAAAAAAAAAGAAAGAAAAGAAAAGGGAGCTGGACACAGACACATACAGAGAGAGGTCCATGTGAAGACACAGAGAGAGCATGGCCATCCACAAGCCAACGAAAAAGATATCAGAAGAAACCAACCCTGCTGACATCCTGATCTTGGACTTCTAGCCTCCAGAATGGTGAGAAAATACATTTCTATATTGTTATGTAATACTTTGTTAAGGCAGCCCTTGCAAACTAGTACACGCAGGAATGGAGATTCTGTAATACAGGAATGGACAGATGTAAGCGATTTAGAAAAGGATTAATTCAGAGCAACCGGCTACAACCATACAGAGAAAAATTAGAAAGAGTAAAAGTTAACAAGACTTAAATTCAAGCAACCAGGAAATGACACAAACAGTAGCAATTCAGCCAACTAGAAGAAGCTGGTTTAAGGGAAAAAAAAATTCAATTTGAAAAATTTTAAGTTGGAGTTCTGACAAGACATCCGATCCATGTAGAAATGTAAATTAAGTAATTGTTAATGTGGCAATACTTCAGGAATGAGCTACATTTTGTGGTCATCTCGATAGAGGTTGAAGATGAGGAAATTCTTTTCTATAGGAATAGGCAAGGTTGTTCAAGAACATAATGAGAAATAAGAATAAAAATGTGAAGACACACTTGGAGGAACACCTAAAGCTTGCAGGCAAATGAAGAGACAGAGACTGAGAAAGGAGTGGTCAATGACCACAGAAACCATGTGGTTTCACCACAGCAAAATACAGAGGTGATTTCATCACCACCTCTTCTTTTACTCTATTCTCCTCCTGCACCAACTTCGGTCAGAGACCCCTGATATTTCATTGCCTTTGGGGTGACAGGATGCTGAGGAGGAGTCCCCCGATGCTCCTGAGTAATACAGATGAGGTCCAACAGTCACTAAATACACAACATGGACAAAAATCAGGAAAAGACGTCTTCTACTAGGTTCTTACTCAGAACTTGTAGAATCAGCCCTGCTATAGTCCCAACAGGAAGTCATAGACCAAAATCTTAGGATACTGCATAATCAACTTGAGCCTTTATGGTATCGAGAGGAGCAAACCACTGAAGAGGGAGAGAAGAAAGAGTTAAGGGATAAAGGTATTAATTGATGAGCAAGGTCTTTGACTAATACTATTCTCTTTATTTAAAAATTAGACTGTCTGAAACAAGCAATTTGTTTTAAGCACTAACATGAGCATACGAACTTGTTAAAGCATTTTTGGTAGGTCTAACTCAGACTCTTTAATGACAAGATCTCAAATATCTGGGCAAGAAGGAATGGATTTGATAACAATAAACCCAGCGCTCCTTATCCTATTGAACATTTTCATGAACTATGAAGAGAGGATTGTGGTGGCAAAGGCTAATGTAAAAAATGAATATTTGCAGGCATATTTTATCTTCTCCTTTTTAGGTCAGCAGTTACTCCTTTTACGATGTCATATTCCACACAGTGTTCATCACGGTGTCATGTATATCGTAAGTGCCCAGAAAAACTTTACAAATCTGTTAGCCTGTTATCTCAATTGATTTTGGGAGAAGCCTAGTGTTAGATAAAGTTCACGAATTCATTGCAAAAATATTTGCTGAGCTTCCATGCTGAGAACTATTCTAGACCTTGGTATACCCTGATGAATAAAGCAGATGTCATCCTTACCCCATGGAGTATATAGAAGGAGTGAGAGGAGGAGAAAGATACATAATTAGGAAATTATATACCAAATCGGGCAATAGGTTGGGATGGGTAACTTTGTAAACTGCTTCTTTGATTCCATCAGTCCATTCTAGATATATGCTTTGTTCTCATCAAAAGGAAGAATATGAAAATAAGTTACAATCTCGTGGTAGATTATATTAATGGCCCCAGTTCTTCATCACTACCAGTATCCATGCACTTTACACCAGGTGACTTTGCAATTCCTCCTAGTAAAGAGAAAGAATATTTCTCTGTTCCTTGACTTCAGATTGATCCATGTGACATGCTAACATGCAGGTATAATGTGACACCCTCCCATCAAAACACAACAGGGTGGCTACAGTCAATAATAACAACTGTACATTTTAAAATAAAGATGTAATTGGATTATTTGCAACTCAACAGATAAATGCTTGAGGGGATAGATACCCCATTATTTATGATGTGCTTATTTCACATTGCATGCCTGTATCAAAACATCTCATGTAAACCATAAATAAATATACCTCCTAGGTACCCACAAAAATTAAAAATAAAAAATTAATATTTAAATAGACAAAAAAAATTGATGTGCACATGTGTAACTGGCTTGCCTTCTTACATTTCTAGCATGGCGAGGCCTAGTCCATTGGTTCCAGGAGGATAAGGAGAAGCACATGGAGCAGAGTAGCCCCAGCCAGTTGCTGTAGATGAGCCCAATCTAGATCTGCTGACCTCCAGCTGACCCACAGACACATGAGCTTCATAAACGGTTTTTATTTCATTGAAATACTGTGGTTGCTTGTTATGTTGCATTATTATAGCAACAACTGACTGGATACAACTTTATATAGACTTATCTTAATAGATCTTAGTGTTCTGTTCATTTAACAGACGTGAATAGGCACTGCACATGTTGTAAAACATCATAGTAGGAGGAGCCTGGACACATAATTAGAAATTCTAATTTCAAAAATGTAAGAAACTGTAAAACCCAAAAATATGGATTGTACAAATGGGAGAACCAAGTAGAACATGAGTCAACTTCTCATTACTAGACTTTACCGAAGTAAAGTCCACAACTCAGCCCTAAGACCTTACTAAAAGGTACTCTTTCCCAGACTGTCATATTGAACAGATCATGACATACAGAAGCCAAGGAAAACAAAATTCATGTTTTACTGTGTTCCACATGCTGTGATATTTTCAAACCCACATGCATCCACCAAGAAGCAGTCAAAATGTTTGATTCTGGAAACGAATCCGTAACAAGAATAGAGTACAGAACAAAAATCAACTCAACAAGTCAACCCATATGTTTTTCATTTTCCTGTATTCTACGAAGGAAGTGAATGTGGTAAGTATACTTGGCTCCCAGTATAGGGACTTCCAACTATTCTTTCTAATTTCATATTTACAGAGCCCTGTGTTACCCTTTGTCCTGCCCCTGAAATAGCAACAGAAGCGAAGAAGGTAATTGACCAAAGAGTAAATGTTGTACTTTTCTAGTGTAGTGGTCTTGGACTCATGCTCCATGCCTAATGCAAAGATCTCTGTGCACTATACACAAGTGGCTGGGATGAGCCAAATAAAGATAATGTACATCCATTACAGGGAGACGAGACCTCAGGCAATCACCATTGCAGTGTTGAAAGGAAATGCAATCAGACAGTCTTCCTTTCCTCTTTAAGTCCAAAGTAACATTTACAGATTTGTACACAGTTTGGATGCTTATTTACAGTTTGGTAAAAAAGGAGAAAGTTTCTCACCTAGTTTGTAGTGTATGAAAGAATAAATATAAAAATACATGCATTGTAACATATGTATATATGTGACTGTGTGTATATATGTATATATAAATGTTTGTAAACATATGTTTATATAGAGAGTATATGTTAAATGCATTTACTCTAATATAACTGTAAGCACAGACATAAATCAAGTATCCTCAACCATATCTCTACCAGAATTCCATACAACAATCTGACAGCATTCTCCACTTCAAATCTTTTTGAAGAAAGGTTTTATTTTTCATTTGTCCAGCTAAAACTTAGTGCAGCTCAGGGTAAAGAGAAGTCATTTCAAAACATTCTTCTGTGTGTACAGAAGTAAGAACAGAGACTGTACTTCATCGTACATACGTTACACTCTCAGACTACCTCTGTAGTGGATTTAACAAGAAAGCTACAGCGCTCCTGAGCAACACAGAAAAATCAATCACCTGCAGAGACATTTTAATTATCAATGTGAAAATACTGAAAGGTGTCAGAATTACTTTAGAGAGGCTACTCTTTAACACAATTATCAAGTAATGTTAAAATTCAAAGACTTTCAGACAAATAGTATTCTCTGTCTTGTTACTCATGGTCCACTTAGAATCTGTTTACCAGGTATATATTCCACAAACATATAATTATCAAACCATATGTTCAACAGTAAATATGTAAAGTCACAGGACAGGGCCAGGCGCAGAGGCTCACACCGATAATCCCAGCATTTTGGGAGGCTGAGGTGGGAAGATCACTTGAGCTCAGGAGCTTGAGACCTGCCTGAGGAACATTGTGAGGCCTCATCTCTACTAAAAATAAAAAATAAAAAGAATTAGCCAGGAGTGGTGGTGCATGCCTCTAATCCCAGCTACTCAGAAGGCTGAGGCAGGAGGATCATTTGAGGCCATGAGGCTGAAGGTGCAGTGAGCTATGATCTCACCACTGCACTTCAGCCTGGGCAACAAAGAAACACCCTGTCTCAAGCATAAATAAATAAATTAAATACATAAATACATAAATAGAGTCACAGGATAATCTTCTTAAAATTTCACATTAAAATTTGCATGCTCTCATTGGGAATCATATAAATTTAAAAGCCTATAACTTATTTTCATAGCACTAACATTATACAGGCTGTTCCTAAACCCTTAGTTCACATAACATATCAGGTCAACACCTTAGTCTGGAGTCTCTGAAATCAACTTATAATTTGTAAGACTCAGTACTTGACAATATGCATGTATTGTCCCTGTATTTGCCCCTGATTATTACAGATTGAAGGTGACTGATTCAACAGATAAGTTATTCATCCTATCAAAACATGTTATATTCAATAAAATTAAGTAACTAACAAGTACCAGTGGAATGCATGCTAGTGTAAACTGAGATGAATAATATAAATGAAACTTTACTATGTTGTCAATATTATATTCATTCAACACATTTTGTCATTCATAAAAACATATATCAAACTAACTCTGCTTCTTTATAACGGCAAGCTATTTTTGATTGTTCATGTCTTAAAAATAATTTTTCTTGTACTTTTATAGCAATTGTTTGCTTTTACTTTGAACGTTTTTTATTGTATCTTACCCCAGTCGTCTCAAAAATGAGTGTGTGGCTCTGGCCAATGATTCCTTCTTTCGTGGACTTGTTAACCCAACACAAGACAGGCCAGGAGGGCCCTCTTTAGAAATAACTCATCTTTTCTTAGCTCCGTGAACAGTAAAGTCATCTTATTAACCGCAGCAGACTGCATATTCACACACACACACACACACACACACACACAAACTGATATGTAGCTATTAATACTATGCATTAATCAAGAGAAAACTAATGTTCCGAACACATTCCATTTTCTCTCTTGGCAGGCTTCTCAACATCTGATTTCAACTCTTTTTAAGTGTTCCAAAGGAACTTTATTAATACTGTAGAGAAAGACTCCTTTTACTCTCTTAAATTCACTGATAACCAGGTAAAACTCACTGAACAATCAAATCCTAGAGAAAGCCTCTTGAAAAGTCTGTAGAGGACATCAAGGAAATGGAAGTCACACAACAGCAATAACACCCTGATTGCATTCTACACTAGCTCTAGAGCCTCCCTTCTGAACAGACACAGCAAAAGTGTTAATGAAAAATCTGTTTCAGCTGTGATGAGAAAAATATTTCAAAACCCATGAAATTGCTACTTCTATCATACCCACACTTAAAATGGTTTACAATTTAAATCCTTAATAATGCTACAAATGCCTGGGAAGGGAAGACTTCTAATATGTACATTTGTGAATAATCTGTCAGATTCATGAGATTAGTCTTGGGCTTGAAGCCAGGATAATACAGTACAACTCTTTCTCTGAACACTAAACACTTCCCTGTACAGCATTTACAAATTGCAATTGGTTACTGAATCTAATAAGACCCTGTTGGGACAGCAGGGAATGTTTTAACATGGGAGTGCACAGGTAGAACAAGATAAACTGTTAGTTTGAGATTTGAGGGGTGCAGCCAAGTTCAGATCTTTTCTTCACTTTCTATTTCCCTCCTAAAAGCCCTTGACTGTTTTTGTAAGAATTACCCAGAATTTTTAAAGAATGCAAAGGATCTTTAGTCAACTGATTCAAAGAAAAATGTTTTATAATTTTACTTAACACATTTCATTATTTCTGACTTTAATTTTAAAGTGATAATTTGCAAAATCTAATGGATCCCTGTCATGTCTTTCCACCATGATATGTACTTCCAGTACAGAATTGGAATTACATTTCTTTTGTTTTTCTTTTTCTAGAGGTGGGAGATTTTACCGTGTTGCACGAGTTGGTCTCAAACTCTGGGCTCAAGCCATCTGCCCGCCTCGGACTTTCAAAATGTTGGGATTATAGGCATGAGCCACCATGCCCAGTCAAAATTGGAATTACATTTCTGAAAATGGCACTGTAAATAAAAATGAGATATATTTAATCTTATTTGCCCCTGAGAAGCAAAGTTATGATATGGGATTATGTCCCAGAAGAAAAAACTAATGACTAACTTTTTATAGAAATGAATACAAAGATTTTTATAACAATACATGAATACAGTAATCCAAATAAGTATATATTTATAGTTGCCATTAGAGATATTTACAAACACTCTGGTTAGCTCCCCTTCCTAGCCTGGGTTAGGATTGTATTTCCCTAGCCCTTAGAAGCCAGCATGGTCATGGGACTTCATCTGGTCAACGAAATGTGTTAGAGTAACTAAAAGTCACTTCGGATTGGAAGCATTAAAAGGTAGTGTGTAATTTACCGTGATTCTTGTCCTCTGCTAGAGTGACTGGAAATGCTCAAGAAGAAGCCTGCTCTATTAGCATGGGTACTAGAGTAAGAATAAACTGCAGCAAAAGCACCAGCTGACCTATTACATAATATACACAGACTGTCAGCAAGAAATACACCTTAGTTATTTTGAACTTCTGAGATTTCGGGACTATAAGTTATCACAGAGTAACCTAGCTTAAACTAACTGACACAGACCTTCTATATTAAAGTATGAAGCTTTGTAAGAGGCAACTAAATCATTAAGTAACCAACCACACATTGGCTTATTTTCAGGCAGCAATAAATGAAATGGTAACTTCCTTCTATTATTCACTTTCCATCTTCCACCTTCTGGGTTCAAGCAATTCTCCTGTCTCAGCCTAGCTGGAACTGCATGTGTGCACCACCATTCCCAGATAATTTTTCATATTTTCAGTAGAGACGGGGTTTCGCCAAGTTGGCCAGGCTGGTCTTCAACTCTTGGGCTCAAGTGATCCACCCACCCTGGCCTCCCAAAGTGCTGGCATTACAAGGCATGAGCCACCACACTCAGCCTCTCCTAACATGAATCTTCCAAGTCTCCTTTGTTGGTTCTTATTTCTCTATGTGTAAGTATGCCTTAAGGTCTTTTTCAGATCTTGCATCTCTTTTTCATCTCTCCCCAGTAATCTCATTCACTTGTACAGCTTCAGCCCTCACTGTCATGTACACATGATTCCCAAAACCCTCTATCCTAAATTTGTTTCCCGCATATTAGGTTACTTGACATATATATATGCAATTGGTTACTGAATCTAAATAAGACCCTGTTGGGACAGCAGGGTCTTATTTAGGACCCTAAATAAGGAAATATATATTTCCTTATTTATATATATATATATATTTATATATACATATTTCCTACCCATATCACTAGAACCACAAAAATCAACTTATATTTTGGAATATTTATTTCTCTCCTGTCCTTTCTTCACTGATATTCTCAACAAGTCTCAATACATCAATGTCATTTTCAATAATCTTATCTTCCTCACTAACCACATTCAATCAGTTCCCAAATCCTATCTGTGTTCAGTGCTAACTTAACACAAGACTGCTATGAAAATATGAAGAAAGCTATCTTTTCTGTTGGTATGCACTTGTTCCAGTAATTTATGATAAAGAATAGAGTTTAATAGAAAATCTAATCCAATAATATATTAAAAGAATTATACACCACAACCCAGTGGGATTTATGCCAGGTATAAAAGACCAATTCGACATTTAAAAATCAATGAATGAAATCCACCACACATCAACAGGCTAAGAAAGAAAAATAATACAGTCATATAAATAGATGCAGAAACAATATTTGACAAAATCCAACACCTATTCATTTTAAAAACACACAGCAAACTAAGAATAGAGGGTAACTTTCTCAACCAGAGAAAAAACACCTACAAACAACAAACCATTAACATCACACTTAATGGTGAGAAATTAAGAAGCTCTTTCTCTAAACTCAGGGGCAAGGCAAGAATGTCCCTTCTCATCACTTCTATTCAATATCACTGGAAACCGTAACCAATACAATAAGACAAGGAAAGAGGCATATAGACTAGGAAGGAAAACTTACAACTGTCTTTTCCACAGATGACAAAAGTGTTAACATAGAAAATCTGAAAAATCAACAAAAACTCTGGGAACTAATAAGCAATTATGGCAAGGTTGCAGGACATGAAGTTAATATGCAATGTCAACTGCTTTCGTGTATACCAGCAATGAACAATTAGAATTTGAAATTAAAAATAAAAACCACTTATGTTACCACAAATTAAAAAGAAAGGTACAAATCTAATAAAATATGTACAAAGTCTATATCAGAGAAGCTACGAAACTCTGGTGAAAGACATCAAAGAACCAAATAAATGGAGGGATATTTCATGCTCCTGGACAGAAAACTCAATATCCTTAAGAAGTCAGTTCTTCCCAACTTGATCTATAGGTTCAGTGCAATCCCAATCAACTTCCCAGCAAGTTATTTTGTGAATACTGACAAACTAATTCTGAAGTTTAGATGAAAGGGCCAAAGACCCAGAATAGTCAACACAATAATGAAGAACAAAATCAGAGGGCTGATGCTACCTGACTTCAAAACTTACTATAAAGCCAGAGTTATCAAGACAATGTGGTACTGGCAAAAGAATAGACAAATGGGCCAAAGGAAAATAGCCTAGAAACAGGCCCACACAAATATAACCAATTGATCACTGACAAAGGAGCAATGGCAACTCAATGGAGAATATTTTTTCAACAAATAGTGCTGGTATGACTGGATATCCATATGCAAAAAAAAAAAAAAAAGAATCCAAACACAGACCTTACACCTTTCACAAAGTCTAACTCAAAATGGATAACTGACCTAAATGTAAAACACAACACTATAAAACTCCTAGAAAATAACACAGGAGAAAATCCATGTGATCTTGGACTTGGTCATGAATTTTGAGATACAAAACCAAAAGCACTATCCATAAAAGAAAAAACTAAAAACTTGGACTTCATAAAATAGTAAGTAAATTCGTTTGTCAGTATTCACAAAAGACATTGTTAAGAGAATGAAGGGACAAGCCACAAACTGGGAAAAATATTTACAAAATACAGATTTGTTGTGGGTAAGTTGTGTATAGTAGAAGGATATTAACCATTTTGTGCCATAAGATACAAAATAGATTACCTATTGATCAACTGATCAATCTATCTACAGATACATATCTATATTTTATATATGCGTGTATACCTGTATCTATAGCGATATCTAGCTATATGGAGATATAATACTTTTGTACATACAAAGACATCTGTATCTTATAGAGATAAGATAAGTGGCGAGAGAGATATCTACATCTATACAGATATATGGATATGTTAGAGAGGCAGCCATGGGGGATAAAGAGAGAAGCAGGAGAAAAGAGAGAATGAGAATGAATAATAGCAGTAAAGGGGTGTAAAAAAAATCAAAGAAATAATACCTTCTTCCCCCAAAAGTCCTAGAACTAGAGGATGTTGTAGATGGAAGAGTCCCTGGCTCCAGGTCCCACCTTCATGGCTAAATAAAGATTCACACAAAACCATATCATACTGAAATATCAGAAAATTGTAGTTAAAGGAAGCTTCACAAAATTAGAGATAGAAAAACAGGACACATATGAGGGACAAGCAGGATGGCATCAGAATTCTCAACTATAATAATGGAGAGCAGAAGACAAGACGAGCCATACCTTCAAATTTTAAAACTGGAATGATTTCCAAAGTACAATTATTTACTAACTAGACTAAAAATCAGATATATCAACCAAACAAAGACATTTTGGGAAATGAAAGTTCTCAAAAACTTTACCTCTCATCTGCCCTTTCCCAGTAATTAAGATCTGATGGAGTCCACCAAACCCAGAGCCGCCCCCAAAGAAGAAGACATGGGACCCAGGAAGGAGAAACAGGAAACAAAAGGAATTCACAGGATGATGCTAAGGGAAGCTTTAGGAAAGCAATTTCTCAGGCCAGAGACCACCAGTCCAGAGGGAGAACTGAGAACTCCCGCAGGATGCCAGCAAGAAAACAAAAAGAATCCTACAGGTTGTCTGATTGTACCATAGTGATGAATTTGATAGCTTTAGCGGAGTATCTTAAGGTGAAATAAATAGTAAAGCATGCATAGAAAAGTAAGAAAATAAATAAAAGTAAAGCAATGTTTAATTCCAAGGGAAAAATTTAATCATAGAACAATACAGCCCAACTGTGACAAATTCTACTTAATCATAATAAAATCAAATAATTATTTGTGGTTTGGTAAACATCAGTGTATATTTTATTGTGATTAAATAGAAAGTTGTGACAGATGGGCCATATTGTTCTATGATTACAGCTAGACTGAAAGGGTAGGGGAAGATCCATGTGTGTTTTGAGTGGAGCAGCTACAGAAATAACAGAATAAAATCTTCATCTATAAAAGCTAGTTATCAATGGAAAACTTACAATACACACTTTTTAAAATAAAAAAGGAGTCCTGCAAGCTTATTATTAGAAATAGGAAGGTAAATAACAGAAACAGCAGCTAAATGATTTCAAATTGTTGCTTCTATAAAATAGAAATTGAGGGTGGAGGGAAGGTGGGGTAGCAAAACGCTCTTTTACCATAATCATCATGATTTTTTAAACTATATACCTGTATTAATAATATTTAAAAGTTCAAAGGAAAATATTTTATCCTAAAGGATCCCAAAGTGGCTGGATTACTCCAACTTGGAATTTGACATTTTTATATAGGTTATCAGTTTTGCATTATAATTTGAGATAATAATTCTGAAAGACGTTGTATGAAGCAATCAGCAAAATGCCACAACCAGAAAGCTCTTTCCACCCCCACCCATGGCTTAGGAATAATTAGGAAAAAATGGCCTATATAATAGGCACACTCTTTTATTACAACCAGAAAAGCAAAATACAGTAACAGTTATTAACAAAACAAGAACAATTACCACCAGCAATAGTGTATTCAGATAATAATTTAAATATTAAATTAAGATTAAATGACCAATTATGCCATTTAAAGAAAGAGAAACCATAAGGAACTTTTGTTTTACAGAAATGATCTGCTTACAGACACAGCATGACTACTTTGTTTCAACAACAGCAAGCAGGAAGATATTTGATACTGTCTGTCCTGTAAATGAAAACATTTTTTAAGGTATTTGAAAGAAACTTCCTGTTAAAGGTGTTACAATATCTACCAAATAAAAGACAAAAAAATGGAAAATACACACCTGGGACCCTAAAAATTATTCTTAGTACTCTGGGAAAATTCCCAGTGGGAATTTTTTTCATTACTCTGTCTTGCAGCTAAATGGCAGTTCTGATTCTACCGTGACTGATAAATTTGATTTTGAAATATAGAGTAGACAAGTAAATTGTCAGTGCTTCCACAAAACTTTACTATCTTAGTGTGTGTGTTACCACAGTGTGATTGTTCCAATATAAAATATTAAGGAGTGCGGCAAAAAGTGTTGAACTTATCTTTGCCCTTATAAGAAATACATAATTCATTATCCTAATGGTTCAGCTACATCATGCATCTGAATGCACTGAACATCATGCACTGAAATATGGAAAATCAGTTAGAGAACATGCATTCATCTGCAATATTATACAGAAAGCATGCTGAATAACACTGAGCTCTAAAACAATCATAGAGTTGATATATATCTTAAAATAGATTAAATATTTTCCACAATTTGTTTCTGTGCTGGAGAATGCTAGTTTTTCAATATCCATTCTTTCTTGCTTGCTTCAGTAATTAGCCCTTCACATTTTAGTTGGGCATATGGCTGCCTAGCTAAAGACTACGTTTCCCAGCCTCCCTGAAGTTGGATGTGGACATGGGACTAATTTTAGCCAATGGATTGTGGACAGATTGACAGATAGGACTTCTGGTTTGTGCACTCATAAGTAAAGAGCAGGTTTCCCACTGCCTCTTTCAAAGTCCCCACAGATTGGAAAATAAAAACAGTCATCTTAGACAATAAAATGAAAGCCTCAGATCAAATACAGAAGACATTAGGATCCCGGGTTCCTGATACTGTCAAGCTTCCAGGCCACCCCTGATCACTTACCCAGACTTACAAGAGGGATATAAACTTCTATCTTGATTGTCATTATATTTTTAGACTCTCCGTTACCTCAGAAAAATCTGTATCCTATCTAATAAAGTTTCACCTAACACTTTCCTGAAATATAATTCAGGAGCTCTTGACAACATATTAAATTTGCCAGACACCTTTTTTCCAAAGAGTCCAATTCCCTTTCCATAATTTTACATCATTTTTCTTCACAGTGTCTCTGATGTAATATAATAACAATGCTTTAAGATTGACCTAACCCCCAGATTCCATGACCCAAGTGCTCACGTCAGGCTGCTTTCTGCCCTGGAAAGCAACATCTGGTTCTGTTTCATACTCCCGGGCAAGCTAAATTCCCAGTTTTTAGGGACCAAGAACAAGATTATTTTAATTCATTTTTCAGAAAAAATATTTTTCATTTACAATCCTTATAATTCACCAAAAACACACTTAATATATAAGATTAATAGACAGCAACTTAACGGCTTTTCTCTAACGTCACCTTATGGCACAAAATGGTTATCCTTCTACCGTACACAACTTACTCGCAACAAATAGCCTTCTCATATACTAAAGACAGATTCCGATATTTATAAAGTATTTTTATCTATTCAGAGAGAAAAACACTATAAAACATAAACATTCTGTGGCTCTCAGGTTTCCCCTGGCACCCTATCTTCTCTCTCCATAAAAATGGGATAATTATACCTGCCACAAACTATTTCGTGCTGATGTTATGAAGATAAATGAAATAACCTATATATGAAAGCATTTTGTGCTCTTAGGAAGAATAAATCCACCTTAAATCCAAGATGGTATAATTCTTTATAATGTTTTCCAGGGATTTGCTGAACAGCCCTAGAGAGGTCATTACCCACAACAAACTTTTGGTACTGAAGGACCACCTTTCTAACAAAAGTCTCATCTCTCGCACCTGACAACACTTTTCAATTAATTAGGGGTAAGCCCAGATGCTGCTGTATTTGGCCATCTTCAGTGCTCTAAAAGAATCCAGATTTTTTACTTCAATGTCTCGCAACAACTGAAATGAACAAAAAGCTCTCTAAATCACAGGGGTTTCAGTTGACAGGTTAACAGTGAAACCCATTTCAGTCAACTTCAAATGCAAAGCAGATTTGGCAAGAACCAGGGCGGGGATGAGTGGGAAAAAGAAAGCCCTGGTGGCAGTCTGACAACTCCCTCACATCTACTGTCTGCTGTAATACATCAGCGACCTCCGAGGACCCAACCAATCAGCTGAGTCTGGTCTCTAACTCAACCAAAGGAAGATCTTTTAGTTGGCATTCCTTCATTATGTACAGAAATCTGCTTTAGGTGCATAGCTTCAGCAGAGAATTTAGAAATAAGAACTACGGTTGTAAATTCAAAAGCCAAAATTGTATGAATCTGACTCATAAATTACAGTCCTTACCCTAATATCCAACACTTTAATGACTCTGATTAACTTCCTATTTACCTTGTGCTGGGGTTACTAACAGATTTCTTCACTTTTAGGTGAAGTGCCAAATGTTTCTGCACACTCCATGCTGTTTTAGAAAGTTGCCAAACAAAGAAATGAGGAGTGTGCCAGCTGCCTCTGTACCTCACTGTGTGTATATGTGATACAGCTGAGTCAAAGCATCCCATATCAGATCATCAATTAGCTGTGGGTGATGTGGGGGCGGGGGAGTTTTAACATCTTGGCAGTCTTCCTGGAGCATAGTTACAGTGATGTAAAGTAATATCAGAGCTGGAATGATTTGCAAGAGGATCACTGAGGTCTTCAATACAGTTCTCTTCTCACTCCTGATGGCTTGTCCCTGAGGTTTCTATCACTGACAAAACACTTAAGATATAGCTCAGGTGTTGAATGTCACATTTCATTGAAATTTCTCAAAATGCTAATTTTCTAGTGCATGGTTTTCCCTTAAGCCAATGTTAGCAAGAAAACACTGCTTCTCTGTTTAGATAAGTGTTAAAGAAAACAGAAATGACAAGTTAACTATTGTTTTGAAATAAGCACTACACATTTCCCCATAATTCAAAATGTGTCCAAATTCTATTTACAACTTAGTGACTACTGACCATACCTGTAATTGATCATTAAAAAATATTTAGGATGCTGAAAAGTCAGAAACAAAAGAAAGTAAACATTCAATTTATAATACACCAAATACTTAAAGTTATGTTTTATAAGTTAATCCTACCTTCACAGTGCTAGCAATAAAGTATACTCTATTAAAGAATTGCTTCTTAATGTGATACTTTGAAAATGGTTGCCAAGACACTCTTAAACTTTTTCCAAAATCATTGGAAGAGCTCTTCTAGTCTTTCTAAAGTAGGCTCAATGTAATCAGCATTTTTCCTAGTGATCATAAACTAGGTTGTCCTGCAGTTTAACAGAGCATTATAGAAAGAGACACGCATATATACCCATTCTGTATACCCTCTGCTAATTCCAACACAGCATGCAATATGAAAATCACAGCATAGGAACAGCTAAAATATAATTAACAACTCTGACATGAGTCTTGTGTTTTCTACTATGCATCAGTCTGGGCAAAACTACTTTGACTTAAGGAGTGAGTTCCATCTACAAGGTAGCTCTTATGCTTCTGAATCCAAGCAATCCAGCACACCAAAAATAAAGAAGTCATTTATCATATTCTTTCCATCCACATTCACTCATCCATTCAACAAACATACACTGAGGAGTCTCTTTTTAGCAGACACTGTTCCACACCCTAAGGATGCAGCCTCCACCTCACTCTGCACTTCAGAATGTGGAGAACCCTGCAGGGAAAATTTTTTTTCCAAGAAAGAAGATACTAGTTAATAAAATGAAAACAACAAATTATTAGATCTCATTCAGATAGTTTAAAAACAGGAATTTTTCTCACAATTTTATCTACATAGTGATTTCAGATTTTTTAAAAATTTTAATATACTGTTTTATAAAAAAGATTATTAGCTTCAGTGAAGAAACTACAAAGAACCACATTACAAAGGAAAGTGATAATTCAAATAAATGATTTTGTTTCCATTTTAGAGAGAAGGCACACATATACATGAGTCCACACAGCTTTCCTATATCTTACCAAGTTGAATTATTTTAATATTAAGCTACAGAGAGCAGTAGCATGTGACAGAACCATCTTACATAGAATACAAAGTGCCCTGAAGAGGATCATTTTCCACTGCATTTTCTCTATTCTCACTTACATTCAGAAACATAAACCAGACTACTTCTTAACACTTATCTACCTCCTGCTTTTAGCACTGTGCTGAGAAAATAGGGAGTTCATAATAAACAGTAGTTAATTGAATGAAATGTTTTATTATTGTGCTTTTCATTATATTCACTGAATATTTCTTCCATTTACATGACAAAGAATGAGGGGCATTTCTTTTGTAGGTCCTCTTCCACTAGATATATTGGTAAAGCAAGATGGCCTTCAATTAATATTTTCAAGTAAATTTAACAGCCTAGGTGAGAGTTACATGCAACAAACTTCACGGAAGTTAGTGCATAACATCACTTCTGCCACACTTTATTGGTTAAGAAATCAAGGCAAGCTCAGATTAAAGGAGAAGGAAATTAAAGTCCATTTCATGATATGAAGACAGCATGCCATGTCAGAAGAGAACCAACTGTTTATAGACTATCTACCACAAATGACTGTGGAGGAAAGCGGGAAGCCAAGGAAGGGGGAAAAATAGTACCTGTGAGTTCCCTAAAATGAGATACACATGAGGATAAAATTACAAGTTCTTAAATTTTTTATCTTTTGCTTTTAAAATTTCTAATTGTCGTATAAAGTAAATAAAATAGTAGTACTGTGGTACATGTATGGTACATGCTCCAAAAAAATCAGTAACGGGAATGAAGGCAAGGAATTATCTGTCTTCTGCTGCAGTAAGTACTCTTCTTATACAGTAAGAGCATATAAGAATTAGTGACATAGGTCCCTACTTGTTCTTTACCACATATATAGGAGAAATATTTGCTTTTTATAAGTAATAATAGAGATGTGTAATCTATAATATTTGGAGACCACTGACAGGGTGTCCTGTTTCTGCCCAGACGTAGGGATGACTTCAAGTCAATGGATTCATGCATCAGTATGTGCTTAGAAACAGAAAAAGACTAAAAAAGCTAGAATGATTTCTAGAATACTAATTATTAAATCATGGTATCTGTTGACTTGCTTCTATTGTTTTGGAATATGACTAGCAGAATCTAACCTAAGATGACAGAAGTGCCTGAGTATCTATATTTTTACTGAGATAATTAATACTCACCATAAGAAATGTATGTGGTAGATTATAGACAGCTGCAAAGTATGTAACACTCCTCCCACTGAAGGATGAGATCCACATTACTCCCCCTTAAATCTAAGTGGGCTCTGTGACTAATTGACTAACAGAATGTGGCACAAGAGATGTTGAACCAGTTTCTGGGCCTTAGGATGCTGGCAGCTTTCACTTTCTGTCTTTTTGTGATACTTGTTCTTGGAAATCAGCTGCATGCTGTTGAGGGAGCCCAAACAGCCCAATGGGGAGGACCATGTGGGGAGGAACTGAGAACCCTGGTCAACAGCCCATTTAATCTCCCAGTTAACAGCACCAACTTACCAGCTATGTAAGTGAGTCATCTTAGAAATGGATCCTGCAGCCCCAGTTGAGCTATCCCAGTTGACGCCACATGAAACAAAGTCAAATCCTATCCAAATTGCAGGTTTGTAAGCAAATTAAATGATTATTGCTATTAGAAACCACCAAGTTCTAGGGTGGCTGATTATACAATGCAATATCCTAACCTTAGCTGTTCAAATTGTAAGTTTAATATTGTCTTTCCCCAATAAATTAAAGATAATGAGCTTCATCTAACATAAGAATCTACCATCATATTTTACGGTGAGTAATGCAACAGATCTAAGCTATAATGTCACATGCTATCACATAAATAGTAAAAATAGTGCCCCCCACATGATCACCTTCATCTCTGAACGTGACCCTGCTATCACACATCAGAAGGTAGAGGCCCCCATAGTTATCATAGATTCGCCTCAACCCATCCTCAGCCTTTTGACTGATTTCTCCCTGTAACCAATGACATCTATTGGTGAGATTAATGATTTGTGCTTTAAAGACAGTATGATATGTGATTATGAAAGGGAATAAAACTTCAGGCTCGTAGGGACTAAATCTGTGTCCTCAGCCTCATAAGTGGTCTGTTTTGACCATTTAACCTCAAACGAATAAAAAAAGTAACAGAAAACATATTGAAAACTTCATAAAATCAATTAGGTTGTTTCACACAATAGCATTAAAATGAGGCTCCACTGTAGTGAACCAAAAACATTTAGAGGCCGTATAGACAGTGTTATACCTTAACTTTATAATTAATATTTTATATACGTGGTCTATGGAAAAACTGGAAGTAGTCACCAAGTCAATCTACATTGTTCATGTATAGTAACACTAAGAAATACTAGTAACAATAGTAACCAGTAACACTGAGAAAAGTCCTAATTACCAACTTTGTTAGAAACACTAATCGTTGCTTTAAAATTACTTAAATATATATTTTTTAGTTTTCTGCAACAGTACTTTGAACATCTCCATTTGGATATATATATTTATATATATAATATATGTAACTTGTTTGTGTTGGACAAGGACCAAGTGGAGAAAAAAGTATCAATGCAAGACAAAACATAAAACAAAAGGGAAGTAAGGAACCATCTACCCTGTGCTTCAAGAAAGCAGAAGAGATCAGAACTGCTGATGTTAGTCTGAGTCAAAGATGCCAAAAGGACCTTAGGAAGTGCTCCGTGAAAGCCATGGTTACCCTTTGATCTCACCACGCCTGGCATAGCACTAGCGAGACAGAGCTTGACAGGTTTCATTCTGGTTTAGTCTGGTGCCCAGATTAGCAACAGATTCATTTAATAATTTTTAACATGATACAGAAGAAAATCTAAATGTACAATCTGCCTGTGTGCCTGGAGATTTTTCCCTTAGCTTGATGCATTGCCTTTTGATGAACATTTATCTCAGCAAATCTTATTTCTGTATACTAAGGAATTTTCTAGTTCTAGAAGAGCTTTTAAATCCTTTGGCAGAGATTCACTCATCCTAGTAAAACAATAGCTGGCAGATAAACACAGTCTACAGGAAATCAGGGTAACAAGTTAGGTCATTTTTTAGGTGAGCTACTTAGCAAACTTTGATTTGTCCTTCACAAAATGAAGATTTGTTTTCTTAAATGAAAGTACATAATTTCTTTTTATTCTCCATTCTAAAAGTCAATAAACAAATCATCAAATAAAATCTGGTTTATACCAGCTTTCATGACTCACATCTGGGCTATGTAGCTCACAACAATATTTTCCACCATAATATTTCTGTAAAAATCATCCCAGAACATATTAAATCCAAAGAAAACAATATAGTTTATTTGGAGGTCAGCCATCAACACTTACACCAAAAATTTTCTTACCTCCCTATAATTTTGATACCTGACCTTTAGTCACTAAGAAGTAAGTATGTAGAATATGTCTTTAAAACAACTAATTAGATTATATTCAGCTATTTTGCCTGGAGATCAGGAGGAAAGATGTAAGTAAAGTCAAATCTGAATTAACTCCTCCCCATATAACAATCAGCTGCTAGTTCTTTGTTATCTAAGAATGTCTTCCACATTGTATCAGAATTTGAGAGAAAGTCCTATGAGGGCAGAGGTCACCTTTTCTTGCTCACCATTGCATCCTCTGACCTAACACAGCTTCCAGCACCCAGTAAGTACTTAGCACATATTGGGAGGATGAATACAGCATGAGACCCTCCTCAAAGCCATCTTTTCTACATTCTAAAATCAAATCTATATTAGCACCCCTCTTCTGCCTTAAAAAATTATTTTTAGAAAGACCTTTTTAATACATTACATGTGTGAGTCAACACATTGGGTTCAGATAGATAGGTGTAGTAGGGCAGCTAGCTGGCACTGACCATCCAGTCTGAAATGTACCTCTCACCCACATGCCATCCCCCTCTGCCCACATATCTCTTGATCCCCTTTCCTTGTTTTATTGATCTTTGTAAAAATTATCCTCAAAGATGTTCTATAAGTTTCATGTCACTTGTCTATTGACTTCTAATAGAATATAAGTGCATGAGGTCAGGAACTTTATTTCGCTTTATCCAGTGTTCCTACTGCCTAGGAAAATGTCTGGCACACAGCAGATGTTCATTTTATGTAATGGATGGATAGGAAGGAAGGGAGGGAGGGAGGGCAGGAAAGAAAAACTCAGTGGGCTGCCATGGTAAAAATGCTTATGGGTTGAATTGTGTTTCTTCAAAGAGATATGCTCAAGTTCTAACCTACAATACCTATGTATATGACCTTATTTGGAAATGGTCTTTGTAGATATAATCAAATTAATATGATGTCATACTGGATTAGAGTAGGTCCTAATCCAATATGGCTGCTGTCCTTATAAAAAGAAAAGAGATTCAGACACACTCAAAAGGAGGACGGCCATGTGTAGACAGGCAGAGATTGGAGTTCTTCTGCCACAAGCCAAGAAATGCCCGGTACTATCATAAACTGTAAGAGGCAAGGAAGGGTCCTCCTCTAGAGGCTTCAGAGGGAGTATGGTCCTGCCAACATCTCGATTTCTGAGTCTCAAGAATTGGGAGAGAATAAATTTCTATTATTTTAAGCCACAGTTTATGATACTTTATTAAAATAGCCCTAGAAAACTAATACAACTGGGCACAATAAAAGAAGGGTATATTAAGGAAAGGGTCTCAAAAACCAGAGTGGAAGATTGTAGAAAGACAAACTTTGCCTAACTAAAACATTTCCTGCAATATTCAACCAAAGCTGGTTGTAGAACAATGAATAAATAAAAGATGTACTAGGAATTTTAAAAAGGAAATTCTTAGAGCGATAGGTTACATTATTCTTTTTAAAAACCTAATTATTTTTCTTAGTTTAGTACTTAATCTCTCTTTTCTTTTTTTTTTTTTTTTTTTCTTTTTTGAGACAGAGTTTCGCTCTTTTTGCCTAGGCTGGAGTGCAATGGTGCAATCTCGGCTCACTGCAACCTCCGCCTCCCGGGTTCAAGCTATTCTCCAGCTTCAGCCTCCCGAGTAGCTGGGATTGCAGGCATGCACCACCACACCCAGCTAATTTTGCATTTTTAGTAGAGACAGGGTTTCTCCATGTTGGTCAGGCTGGTCTCGAACTCCTGACCTCAGGTGCTCTGCCCGCCTCGGCCTCCCCAAGTGCTGGCATTACAGGCATGAGCCACTGCACCCGACCTCTTTTCTTAATTTTTAATGCAAGTTTGCCTAACAAATACTATCTTTGGGATGCCTAACAACTTAAGAAATAGACAAATCTGACACTAAAGTTCAATCTCTTACCAATGGGCTAATATTTTACCTCAGATGCCAAACTACAACTTTTCAGATGGCAGATATACAATTTTGTTACTTTTATAATTCTATTAATTTTACTGGAGGTATTTTAAATTTTATATGTAATATTTAATTATTTTGTTTTGACCCTATTTTAAAGCAAATTCTGTTTATTCCTTTGGCCATCTAACCATTAATATATTTGAAATACAAAAAAGACAATAATAGTAATAATCTCAGAGCTATTATTTTTAAACACTACGTGTCAGACATACTTACAAACTCTTTTGTAGATTAGTCTTTTAAGTCTAAATAACTCTAAGAGAAATACAATTAATAACCTATTAATAATTTAGCAGGTAGAAGCACTGAAGCTTTGAAATGTATAATGCAATGTGTCTCTAGTATTTCACCTTGGTTACAGGTAGGCTCTGACAAGCCAGATATCTAGTTATAATCATTTCTCAGTAATTGTGGGGGATTGGTTCCATGACCTCCCAAGGACACCATAATCCACGGAGTCCTTTGCAGATTATGTTTGAGTCTCTTATATTAAATGGTATAGTATTTTGCATATAAACTACACACATTAGGTATTACTTATAATACTTAATACAATGCAAATGCTATGTAAGTAGCTGTTATACTATAGAGTTTAGTCAATAACAACAGGAAAAAAAAGTTTGCACATGTTCAGTATAGGCACAACCATCCTTTTCTCCTCCCTGAATATTTTCAAATCACAGTTGGTTGAAACCAAGGATAATAAACCCGCAGAAATGGAGGCTGGCTGTATATACAAGTCATATGTAATCTGTCTATATTCCCATAGCTAGTAAGTGGTGGAGCCAGGTTTGTCCTCAGGCGATCTGGCTACACCTTTATGCACTATTCTATAGTCATGTCTTTTTGATGGAGATATGTGTTTTTCCTGAAGTTGGCTCACTCATAGACATTACTGACAGTACTACAAGTCATATAATAAAATCATTTCTCAGTTGCCAGTAATGGTGAAAATGAACACTCACCTTTCAGATGAATCCTGTAATATGGTTTGTTACGTTTGACAAGATACAATTTGGAAGGTTCACAAGACTTTGTACATTAGGAGACATGACTTATTAATGTACCATTAGTGGAAAGTGTTACTAAATACTAAAATTCTGCAGAATCAATTGCTGCTTTTTTTTTTTTTTTTTTTTTTTTGGCTTTTGAACTAAACTTACTCTCCATGGCAGCTTAAAAAGAGAAGTCCCATGAAAGTTTTAAACTCTATCCAAACCCAAGACAATCCATCCTCTGTTTAGATGTGCCTCCACCCATCTCAGATTTCGATATAATTTGTCACTCTGCCATGTCCTTGTTCAAATACTGCAGTATATACTCTCTCAGCTCTTATGCCAAAAACCACATGAGTCTCCTAACTTCAGGAATATGTTGGGTAAATATTCTCACCCAATGAACTGCTTTTGGACACTTATTGGTTTGCATCTAATATTATATATCACTAATTTGTATCCTCTTCACTTCAAAAAACATAAAATTCACCCTTTGAACACATCACATGTCCCTGAATATGTAAGCCCTCTAACCAAATCTTCAGCTGCCATTCTCATGAGAGTTTTTTATCTAATGAGATTACACTGAACTCAAATCTAAAATAGATTTGGGTTTAGGATTAAAGTGATAATTCTTTCTCCTTTATAAAATTTGCTGCCAAAATAGGTTCGTAGTTAGAATACCTCCACAAGACTCTTGATGGCTCACAAAACTTCTGTTTTCTGGACTTAAAATGCGTAATGAGAGGTTTCAATGATGTCAAACTAGTTATAGGGAGAATCTGATCAGCCACTTTTAAATTTCTAGGCATTAGAGCAAACCCATTTAAGTTTATATTAATGAGTTAGTATAAACTTTCCCTGGGAAGGTTCTCTATGATCCTCAGTTGGAATTCTGCAAGCATAAAAGCAAGTCAGTAAGTCCAGAAGGCTTTATTTATTAAATTACCAAATCACAATAAAATAAAACTAGAAGGAACTGTGCAGATAATCTATAAACTCATTATTTTACAGGTGATAAAATCGAGGCCGTGGAAGACACTGACTTTACACATGACTAGGTTTCTAGTCCAGTGTACTCTCCACTGCTACAGACTGTTTCTTGTTTCTCAGGACCTGGTATTCTGAGGCAGTTCCTGCCAATAGTCACACAGAGAATGAGTCTTTTTTTTTTTTTTTTTTTTTTTTTAAGGTACAAAGAAAGACTGAGAACAAATAATTCTTTTAAATATCAGTTTTTCCTTTTAGTCTCCACCCTATGTTCCCTGCTTCTTCCTCTGGCTCTCACCTCCTCAATCCCACCCTGCCTACCACACTCCCACTCCCTGTGTCACCCCCCACAAAAGAAACAAAACTGGGCATGAGTTCTGTTACTTTTTTTTAACCCCTCCTATAGCCACACCATTATTTTCCATAATTCCTGTCTATTATTTTCCATAAACTCAAGAGGAAATTATACATCCTAGCACAAGCAGCCTCCTATGACTTTGTTGACTAATGCCTGAAGGAAAAAGCTATTACTTCCTGTGGCCAAGTTATAGCTATAATTTTAGTTTCTTCTTGAGATCACCTTCTATATGACAATATAAAATTACAAAGTGCCAATTTAACTTCTGAAAAATAAACTTCTTTTGTTATCCTACTAAACAGAAATCCATATTAAAATAAAAATAGTTGTACACTTTTTATCTCTATACTATTATAATTTTCTGAAAAATAAGTCATTTTTATTTGTATCTGTGTTCAATAATGAGAAGGAAAACCCATAAGTATTATTTGTTTTCTAATCAGAAAGCAGGCTAGAAGATACCATCTGTCACTTATAGTCTTACTTCTAATCTAATAGAGGCAATAAACCCATATCAGAGCCACCAATTGCTTTGAGTTCTCAATCAAGTCTTTGTATATTCTATAAGGGAAAAATTCATTCAAAAAACACACTATGAGAAAAATCTCTGTTTTCTGGAAGACATTTAGTATGATGTCAGCCATCTGAACTGTGGTTCTTTTATTGGTTCGTTACATTTTATTTTAAAGATTAACTGATTTTGCTCTTCAGTGATCCCATATTTCTGAACCTGCAGATTTCTTGAGATTGCGCAGACATCCATTTCACTTCAGGTACTTGTGGTTTATCTCAACTGATGAGATATTCAGAAATAACTCTACATAGCAGAATTTTATGAACAAAAGCAATTCAAACTAGACACAAAGACTATCCAAAAGGTTTTACACCAGACACACTGTGGCTCCCCCATGGAATGCAGAGAATCTTAATAACATTATTTAATGAAGATCTGAAGACCGGACTCATTCTATCATGTATCAACTATGGTAATGATATGTTTAATATTGCACACATAGCAGTATTTTAATAGTAGAATTATTCGATAAGCATATAGAAATGTATTTTGCTATTAAAATCAAATCAAACCTCATGAGGATAATGTCACTAAGATTCTAATAACAGAAAAAGGTTCAAAAGTACTTTATTGAAATCCAAATTCTGGAAACTAAATTCAAATTCCTTTAGAGCACATGGAAACAATTTTCTTTCCTTTTAGTACTCAAAAATAATATGATTTATTCCCTATAATATTGTTATTTCACTGTTTTCAACGTCACATTGCTTATGAGGTTTCTGCATTTATAATTCCTCTGAAAAGCATATAAGTAGACAACTATTTTACTGTTATGTGTGGATATTTTTCCAGAAAATTTTATGGGTGAAATGTAGAACCGAGACTGAATAATGTGGACACTGAATGTGAGGATAAGTCTTTAGAGCCAAAAATTTCCGGGAAGCAAGAGTTTCCCAACCCTGCACAATTTTATCAATTACTCATCCCGTATTATTTAGTAAGTACTAAATAATAGTACTTACTAATATTAAATTACCAAATCACAATAAAATAAATATTATTTAGTAAGTACTAAATAATACGGGATGAGTAATTGATAAAATTCTATAGCAAAAAAAAAAAAAAGCCCTACATTACTCTTTGGGTGAACAAATTTTCACTGAAAAATAAAGCAATTTCAAAATTTTTCAAATTTGCCTATAACCTTTAAATCAGAGTAGAATGAAAGTTCATGCAAATTTCTCCAATGAGTTCTTAAAGTGTATGCTGTGCTTTAAAAATCTATACCTGTAGGAATTACATCCAGTCATTAAACTTGTTTGAAATAGTAACAGATGAAACCACAGTTACTGTTTCCAAGAGTATGCAGAAACACATCTGAACGTAGCATGTTTTTGCTGACCTTAAAATATATGATATAAGTACTTCATTTCTAATACATAAAACATGTATGCATACCTGTTATAACAAGAAAATGGGATTAAAAGGCAATTGAGACATAGACAGAAAATAACTCTTTAACACATCTATTATTTTAACCAATACTACTTTTGAGTATCAGATTGTGAAGTCACTGCAATGCTGTTAACAGTTAAGTGACCCAGTTTACACCTTCTGTGTTATGGGCTCTGAACTAGTGTTACTGAAAACCTAGCTGTCTTGGCCTTCCTTTCACTGATCAACCTATAAAATGCAGGGACCTATGATCATATCAGAAATGAAAAGACTTCACTGTTCCTATATGTTGGTCTTCTTCAGTGTTATACATGTTAAGGACTTTTCATGCCTAAATAAATAAAGTACTCCAATTTTCATAAAGACACAATCATGGGTCAATGCTGCTGTTGTAATAACTCCTACAAAAGGAAGTTAAAGAATAAAGTGGTTGGCCAGATGCGGTGGCTCATGCCTGTAATCCCAGCACTTTGGGAGGCCAAGGTGAGCAGATCACGAGGTCAACAGATCGAGACCATCCTGGCTAACACAGTGAAACCCCATCTCTACTAAAAATACAAAAAATTAGCAGGGCGTGGTGGCAGGTGCCTGTAGTCCCAGCTACTCGGGAGACTGAGGCAGGAGGATGGCATGAACCTGGGTGGTGGAGCTGGCAGTGAGCTGAGATTGCGCCACTGCAGTCTAACCTGGGTGGCAGAGCGAGACTCCGTCTCAAAAACAAAAACAAAAAAAGAATAAAGTGGTCACAAATCTCAGCAAAATAGGCATATTCTTTCAGAGAAACTAATAAAATTTTAAAATAACATCAACTATTAAGTCACTTTTTGTAATTGTACTTATTATCATATTCTGTAATTTAAGCATAGTGCTCCAAATAACTTTTTATTTTTTATTTATTTTATTTATGTATTTATTTATTTTGAGACAGAATCTCGCTCTGTTGCCAGGCTGGAGTGCAGTGGCACAATCCCGGCTCACCGCAACCTCCGACTCCCCAGTTCAAGTGATTCTCCTGCCTCAGCCTCCCGAGTAGCTAAGATTACAGGCATGCGCCACCATGTCCAGCTAATTTTTGTATTTTTAGTAGAGCCAGGGTTTCACCATGTTGGCCAGAATGGTCTCGATCTCCTGACCTTGTGATCCACCCGCCTCGGGCTCCCAAAGTGCTGGGATTACAGGCGTGAGCCACAGCACCCAGCCAACTTTTTATTCTTTAACCTCAATTCTAACACTTCTTAACATTTGAACAATCATATTTTTAAAAAACTGATTTTCAGAGAAACTTGCTAAACTAAAAGCTCAACTCTATACTCTCTTAGGCC
The DNA here is from genome assembly GCF_002776525.5 of Piliocolobus tephrosceles. Taxonomy (NCBI): domain Eukaryota; kingdom Metazoa; phylum Chordata; class Mammalia; order Primates; family Cercopithecidae; genus Piliocolobus; species Piliocolobus tephrosceles. The sequence goes on from NC_045436.1 coordinate 89,084,234, forward strand.
CCTAGTAAGTATTTATAAGAATTTATGTTCTCAAGAATTAATATTAAGCTATTCAATTTTAGTAATCAACTGTAATAATTACTACATAAACATTTTAATATGTTTAACTTATAAATTCCATCATCTTTTACTTGCTAAATGTAGGATTTAGAATCCTTACTTCCCACACCTAGTCAACTATTTCCTCAGTGACCCAAGAGAGTTTAAAAAGTCATGTTGTCTCTACAGCTATAAACCAGACATATTCCCAAAGGAGGCTGTCCATTTTGGGCTCAAGATTAAGTAAATCTATATTGCTGAATGAAAAAACTGCATTGTTTTAAATAACTCCCAGACAAAACAGAGTCTCTACAAATCCACTTTATTGTTTAAATAACTCTGTCTTGTATATATCTGGAAAGAAATGTGATTAGTTTTATTAATTTTTTAAAAATTATCCAAATCAAATTGATTTCCTAACAATAAGTGTGAGTGGTTATGGGTATATAAATATTCTGTATTCAGAGACCTGAACAGAATCACAGAAGCTGATCCTCTCACCTTCAGCTATATCACATATATACCGACTCAAACGGACCAAGAATTAATTCCTGAAGGATGCTTTAGATACATACACTCTGAGGAAATGTTTCTTTAAGGAATTGTCAGCTTCCATCTCCTCATGTCACAATTTAATTTGTAATTTCCTGGCATTTAGAGAAATGAAAATTTAAATGTTCTATTATTGTAGATATTTATATCTTTCCAATCTATTTCAGCCTATTAATCAGGTCACCAATGTGGCCTTACCCAAAAATAAACATTACTATTCTAACGCATCTATTGTAACCAGGCAGGCCTCAATCTTACTGTTAAGTGTGCTCTTAGAAATTTGGGATGCATTTTTACATGAAAACACTGGAAATTATTATTATATTCCACATTTTCCCAAAAAAAACTGCACTAATGATAGTTCTATGCCTTAAATATTGACTTTAGAATCCAATATCCCCAAAGTTTCAGGGTATGCAGAACTAGTTGGTGACAGCTGCTAGCAGCTGGCAGCACCCAAAACCAAGTCAGAAAAGAGTTCTGAAAGGAAGTGAATGGGGACATCTCCCCCACCCCCACCGTGACCCTAACAGTTAGGGAAATGACCTGCATTTGGATAAAGATAATTCCCTTCCTAAAGTACTCTAAGCTTCTTAGTAGAGTCAGAACTCCTTGGAATACAGGAAAGTATGCTCTATCTGCTGCATTTACCAGTTAGGTCTTAATAATCAGCCGATTATTTAACAAAACGTCTTGTATAATAGGGACCAGTAAAGGGGTTAAATGATGAGATCCTTTATTTCTATTACTAAATAATGTCTTTTAGAACCAGGCATAGCATACAAACTAGTGTGTGACAAGTGCTGAGTGTAAGATACTGATATCCCAGAGATTTATGAATTAGATATCTAAGAAGTATACCTATATCTACCAATTTTGAAATCTATATCTCAGAATTTATGTCATCTTCTTCCAAGTAAACACCTTAAAGTGCTATACTGAAATTTATTTCATTGCTTCAAATATGCTCTGAACTCCTGTCTTGACATTTTTAATGTTTTTTAATATCCTCAATGCCTTTTTATCTTTTAAGAGTACATATGATTTTTAGAAACACAAGTTTTTTGGAGCTAGGACTTGTGATAACAGTGATAAACATAATAAATAGTATCATTTGTGTTTAAAAAGAAGAAGAAGGAGGAGGAAAAAAAAGTAATCAAATTGGTATCGGGGTTTGGTCAACAAGGTTCTGAAAAACTCTGAAAGGAAATATCAAAAAAAGGGCATTGAAATTGCCCACTAATATATGGGTAGAATTTAAGGCCTTGGAGAGAAACCACATGAGGAGGTCCTTTGAGTGACTGCATTAAAAGGAACAAGATTATTTGTCCTTCTAAGTTCAGGCATATATGTTTAAATATCAGACATCTTAACTTAAAATCTCACCCGGGAGTTTGTCTATATTTTCATGTATTATGTTTACTTAACTCGGGCTACATCTGTACTCCTTAAAGTTTTTATAAAAAAAAATCAAATCTATTTCAGTCAAAGAATGTAAATTACTTGACTAAAATATTATAGAAATTCTTATTTCTACCAACTCAGTAGAATAGTGATTCTCAAACTGTAGTGTACCTTGGATATTTGTTAGAAATACAAATACCTGGCCAGGCACAGTGGCTCACACCTGTAATCTCAGCACTTTGGGAGGCCAAGGTGGGAGGATCAACTGAGGTCGAGAGTTTGAAATCAGCCTGACCAACATGGAGAAACCCCATCTCTACTAAAAATATAAAAATTAGCCAGGCGTGGTGGCAGGTGCCTGTAATTCCAGCTACTCAGGAGACTGAGGCAGGAGAATCGCTTGAACCTGGGAGGCGGAAGTTGCTGTGAGCTGAGATTGAGCCATTACACTCCAGCCTGGACAATAAGAGCAAAACTCCGTCTCAAAATAAATAAATACATACATACATCCTACATACATACATACAAATACCTGAGTCACACTCCCAGAAAATCTGACTTAACCAGCCTAGAGTAAGTCCCTAGGCAATCTGCAATGTCAACTCCCCAGCTGATTATGATGGAAGTGGGCTTGGAACCACACTTTAAGAAACAGAGCACTCAGCTCTCATGAGGGTTAGACTCTCCAATTAAATTACCACTTCAGTAGGTATATCTGACAACTTTGAAAAATAACCCACAAAGAACTCTTCTCAGTAAAATAAAATATTTGCAAAGTATGCATCTGACAAAAAAACTTACATTCAGAATCTACAAGGAATTCAAACAACAACAAAGAGAACAAATAACTCCGTTAAAAGTGGGCAAAAGACACGAATAGACAATTTTCAAAAGAAGATATAAAAATGGATCAACATCACTAATCATCAGAGAAACGCAAATCAAAACCACAATGAGATACCATCTTACTCTAGTCAGAATAGCTATGATCAAAAAGACAAAAAATAACAGGTGTTGACGAGGATGCAGAGAAAATGGAACACTTACACACTGTTGGTGGGAAAATTAGTACCACCTCTATGGAAAACAGTATGGAGATTTCACAAAGAACGAAAAATAGAACTACCATTTGATACAGCAATTCTTTTTTTTCTTTTCTTTTTTTAAATTTATTATTATTATTATACTTTAAGTTCTAGGGTACATGTGCACAACATGCAGGTTTGTTACATATGTATACATGTGCCATGTTGGTGGGCCGCACCCGTTAACTCGTCATTTACATTAGGTATATCTCCTAATGCTATCCCTCTTCCCTCCCCCCTCCCCACAACAGGCCCCAGTGTGTGATGCTCCCATTCCCGTGTCCAAGTGTTCTCATTGTTCAGTTCCCACCTATGAGTGAGAACATGCGGTGTTTGGTTTTCTGTCCTTGCGATAGTTTGCTCAGAATGAGGGTTTCTAGCTTCATCCATGTCCCTACAAAGGACATGAACTCATCCTTTTTATGGCTGCATAGTATTCCATGTCATTTATGTGCCACATTTTCTTAATCCAGTCTATCATTGATGGACATTTGGGTTCGTTCCAAGTCTTTGCTATTGTGAATAGTGCTACTATATACATATGTGTGCATGTGTCTTTATAGCAGCATGATTTATAATCCTTTGGGTATATGCCCAGTAATGGGATGGCTGGGTCAAATGGTATTTCTAGTTCTAGATCCTTGAGGAATCACCACACTATCCTCCACAATGGTTGAACTAGTTTACAGTTCCACCAACAGTGTAAAAGTGTTCCTATTTCTCCACATCCTCTCCAGCACCTGTTGTTTCCTGACTTTTTAATGATCACCATTCTAACTGGTGTGAGATGGTGATACAGTAATTCTACTACTGGGTATGTACCCCAAAGAAAAGAAATCATATCAAAAAGAGACCTGCATTTGTATGTATATCACAGCACTATTCACAAAAGCAGAAATACGAAATCAACCTGTGTCCAACAATGGATGACTGGACAAAGAAACTGTTGTATGTGTGTGTATAATTTAATTATCTATTTATATATATACACATATACACACATACAATTTCATTGTGTGTACATATTTACATGTATATAAAATGGAATACTATTGTATTCCAAAACAATAGTATACAAATATATTTATATAAATATGTATACATACTTGTTACACACTAGTCACACGCTAGTTTGTATTTACATAAATATATACATACTATTGTAATGGAATACAATAGTATTCTGTTGCGTTTGTAATACACACACACACACAATGGAAACAGGAAATCAAAAACCACATGTTTTCACTTGTAAGTGGGAGCTAAATAATATGTGCACATGGACATGGAGTGTGGAATAATAAGACACTGGAAGCTCAGAAGAATGGGAGGTAGGAGTGAGGGTGAGACATGAGAAATTACTTAATGAATACAGTGTACACTATTTGGGTGATGGTGGCACTAAAAGCTCAGACTTTACCACTGTACAATATATCCATGTGACAAAACTGCACTTGTACCCTATTTTTCTATTTTTTAAAAAGAAAAAAAAATAATGTTTCTCAGTAAATGTTTCATATTAACTTTCTCACTGAAAAATGGCAGAGATTTATGAAAAGCACCATTCAATCCCTACATATGTTCAGTATCAATCAAGGCTTATCTCTTATCAATCCCAAGGAAAACCATCTCAGGTTTCCCCTCTTTGTTAGAGGTGTGGGCAATAATCCTGAGACACACAATCCTAAAAGACCAAATCCTGAATGCTGAGACTCCAAAACATCAAAATCCCTGAAGTCTAAAATCCCTAAAATCACAATCTTAAAAGATCAAAATCTCAAAAATATAATTCTGGGGAAAATAAAAAATAAAAAATATTTTAAAGACATTTATTTACGTGTTTAAGGGGGATTTATTTGGGAAACATAAAAACATGGCAGAACACTTGATAGGCCACCTTATGTTAATACGACAAAACAGGCAATAATAATATACATATTTTTGTAAGCACAAATACTCAGGTATGGTAACAATAGTTGCATGAGTGCAGCAGTTGTGAGTAGATGAACTAGATTCATAAAGAAATAGGTCAAAACGTGAAATGCATAAACATATATCACTATGGTTGGTAATTGTGGGCACCCAGCTATATAATTGCAGTTATCTGAAATACCATGATGAATAACCTAAGTCTTTTAACAAGATTGATCACAAACTATGATAGGTCACCACTATATACGCAGTAAGAGTCAAGATCTTGAGAAATTTCATCCTTCACAAGTGCAGATATACAAAAAGGACATTTCTTCGTCTTTGAGGCGGTTTCAATGTTTTTATATACAAACACAATTCTTACCCACAGAGTCAACATTGTGATAAGGCACTTTAATGGATTCAAGTTCGCAGCAAAAAAAAAAAAAAAAAAATGCATAAAACAAATTAGAACTCTCTAAAATTATTTACACAATTTACACCTCCAGTATTAAAAATGATATGAAGACGAAATACATAGCATAATGAATTGTCACTATGCATGAAGGAGCAGTTGTCATACATGATTGAATAACTTGGCAGAGGAGATTTCTTGTAATTTTTGCCAGCATTTCCACTTTTCTATAATCTTCTAAACACTTGCTGCACTTCTATTTGGAAAGTGGTTATAGTCTACAAATTTTGTAACTATAAGCTGTCCATTTGAAAGTCTAGTTATTGCTCAGCCATTGCAATTAGTGATTTTCTGCTTTGACAGCATCAATTAATTAGCTTTTAAATTTTTATCTTTCACCATTAAGTAGCCTCATACACTATCACAGCCTTTCTGCAAGGGGACAATTTTCCAGCTCTCTTTCACTGTGTTATAAGGAAGATAATAAGAAAAAATGATATTCGGCTTCCCTGATAGCAAATCTGTGTTACTCAGGGTTCTCTGGAGGCAGAACCAATAGGATACGTATATAGATAACATGAGAGGGGATTTACTAGGGGAATTGATTCATTCAATTATGATGGCTGAGAAGTCCCAATACAGGTCATCTATAAGCCGGAGACTCTGGGATGCTGGTAATGGTGGCTCAGTTCACATTTGAACACCTCAGAACTAGGGAAGACAATGGTATAACTCTCAGGCCAAGGCCAAAAGCCTCGGGACCTGAGGCACCACTGGTGTTAAGTCCTGGAGTCCAAAGGGCAGGAAGCCTGAAGTTCTGATGTCCCCAGGAGCAGAAGAAAAGTCTGTCTCAGTTCTCAGAGAGACCAATTCGCCTGCTTTATTTTGTTCTCTCTAGGACCCCTGCCATCCATTTGGATGGTATCCACTGACATTGAGAACAGATCTTCCCCACCTAGTTCACTCAGACTCACACTAATCTCCTCTGGAAACACCCTCACAGACACACCTAAAATAATGCTCTACCAGGTTTCTAGGTACTCTTTAATCCAGTCAGGTTAAAATCCAGTCAAAGTAAAATTAAGTCCACAAGTCCACCCCTTGTCTACTTGGCACCCACACACATCTCTTTAAACCCTACTTAATTTCCAAATAAAGACAATAATAAGGTAATAGTTCTACCTAACATGATGCAACTGACATGATGTAACTATCCTTCACACAGCCAGATATACACTAATTCCTTTCCCCAGAATTTGGCTTCTTGGATTTCAGCACTCGGGATTTTAACCTTTTAGAATTGTTATTTTCAGAATTTTAGATGTTACAAATTTTAAATGTTAAGGATCAAAATATCCTTAGAGGTTTTATCTGTTGGAATCTCAACATTCGGGATTATGGTGTTCAGGGTTGTGTCTCTCAGGATTGTGACAGGCACTGCTTTCTTAGGCTGTAAGAGCAGGCAAAAATGAATTTCACCAAGGCTTTTCCTACAATATGAAAACTTGATATAGGTCTCTCTAGATCCCTTTCTTGACCAGAGACCAAATATGCTGGCACCACCATCCCTGGATTTGCAGAACCCACTAAAGTTTTTGGTATTACTATGGAATTCCAGATAGTATGGTGGCTAAGATGTAGGAAAAGTTTTCCATCTCTGTTAGTTTATGAATAGCCTATCTTAGAGTTATTTACATCATTCTTTAAACAAAATCTATTTTTAAACGCCAAACTGCATAACTGACTGAAATGTTCATTTTTATACCATCATATGGTAACTTACAGTACAGATCTAGAGAAGTAGCAAAATTTGGAAACAAGAATGAACAAAAATTCACAAGAGACATTTTAATGTCTTAAAGAAAACCCCCAGAGAGGCATCTGCTAAAAACATAAAATAGTTTTAAGCTCTGGGGTGTCCCTCTCCCTTAAAAAAATTGGACTTCTAAATAGCTACATTTGTAAGGTCTTCCTGATTATTCCAGAAGCATTTTGTCACGTGACTCCAACATGACAAACTTATTCTTGTTATTTGCAAAAGTTATGGTGTATAAGATTGCCACAAACAGTGAATTCACAAATTCTGAACCATTGCTCCTAGGGGAAATACAGGGTTAGATTCCTGCAAGCTTCTGGTTACAATATTTTCAGCAACCATTTAATACATAACCTTGCTTCATGTACGTTTTTGTTTAAAGATACCTTATTTAATATATATTGTTGATTCATTAACATTGAACTCATTGCCAACAGCATATTTAACTCATGCTTGAACAAAGCCTACCTAACACACATAACTTCTCCATAAGACACATTATAGCCTTCTTGCATTTAGGAACGCTGGACAGCAGTTCAGCACTGTGCTTGGGGACCATTTTCAACAGCAAAACCACCAACAGAAATCACAAAACTTGTTTATATGTGGCACTAAATAAATTCTGAAAATGACACTTGGTTATACTATAAGAGCTGAACCAAGAAGGCAGGACATCATCTTGTTAGAGTGTTGGGCAACTCAAATTTTTCAGCCCTCTGCACATGTCTGACAATGGCTGTGCAAGTGCCATGAGTATTGATTTTGGGGGTATGTTGGGCTGTTCTTGCATTGCTATAAAGAAATATTTGAGACAGGATAACTTATAAAAAAAAAAAAGAGGTTTAACTGGTTCATGGTTCCGCAGGCTGTACAGGAAGTGTAGGGGAATCTGCTTCTGGGGGACCTCCCTCAGGGAGCTTTTACTCGTGGTGGAAGGTGAAGCAAGAGCAGGAACTTCACATGGCAAAAGCAGGAGCAAGGGGTGGTGAGGTGCCACACACTTTTAAACAACCAGACTTCGTCAAAACTCACTATCACAAAGACACCATCAAGCCATGAGGAATCCGCCTCCATGACCCAAACACCTCCCACCAGGCCCCACCTCCAGCATTAGGGATTAGAGTTCAACATGGGATTTAGGTGGGGACAAATATTCAAACTATATCAAGGGGTTACAAACAAATTTTTGAAAGTAGGTGAATTGCAAATACAGAATCAATGAATAATAAGGATCAACTATACTCTCATCATCATGGTCAATAAAGCCATACCATCGAGGGGAAGTCCCTATTTTAGATTTGATACATACAGACCAGCATTTTCCAAGGTCCTTTTTCAGTGATGTAATGCTGCAACAAAATACATTATTGTACCATAAACAGTGTTATTTGTAACAATTTCAATTATTTAAATCACTCTTGCCTTGTGACAACCAACAGTCGCTGTATTTTATTAAAAATTTTATTAAAAACTTAACAATGATGTTAACAGCCACATGAAATTGTTTAAGTTGTCAAAAGGGGAGCATCTATGCCAATGTCAGAATGCCAATCCAAAGGTTCTATTTCAAAAATGCTTAATCAAAAAATAAAATAATAAAAAAGTACATTCAAACAGACATTTGAATTAGCAGTACAGAGAAGAAATGGAGGTAGGTGACAAAGAAACAGGTATCTATGACCTAAAACACAAACTCAAAAATGTTGATAAAAATTAAAATTAATCTGCAAGGTGTTGATTAGAGGTAAAAAATAAATGTAAGGCCGGGCACGGTGGCTCATGTCTGTAATCTCAATATTTTGGGAGGTTGAGGCGGGCAAATCATGAGGTCAAGAGATCAAGACCATCCTGGCCAATATGGTGAAACCCCATCTCTACTAAATACACTAAAATTAGCCGGGCATGGTGGCAAGTGCTTATAGTACCAGGTACTCAGGGGTCTGAGGCAGGAGAATCGCTTGATCCCGGAAGGCAGAAGTTGCAGTGAGCCGAGATAGAGCGCCACTGCACTCCAGCCTGGGAACAGAAGCAAGACTCCATCTCAAAAAAATAAAAAATATAATAATAATAATAAATTAATTTTTAAAAATTATTTACATTAATCAATAAAATTATTCATGGCCAGTGAGAGTTACTCAATATGACTGTGACTTGTAACACTTGTTATTACATTCCAGTATTCCAAACCCACTAAATACTCATAGTCAAGCTTCATGTTACATGACAAACTAATCTACACATTTTAGAATTCTACCATGTAGAATTTCTAAGATTTAGCTATTATTTAGTTCAACTTCCTCATTTTACATATTAGTGACCACCAGCTCAGTTTACAGTAATCTCAAGCTGCAGCACATTCTTGTTTGTGGTGTGTATTATATATCAAAGAAGGCAAAAATTCACAGAGAAATCCAGGAAAGACAACTGCAGGGAGGCAGTGGCTCTTTTTACATGACATGAGGTGTGTGGTCAGGGATGAAGTCAAACAAGACCATTTGATTGAGCACTGTAGCTCTGCTTACTTTATTTTTTTAAGTTACTCTAAATTCTGTCCTGACCATCCAAACTAAATGGGATTTTCTAAACAGGTTTATTAAGGTTTATTGTAAAAGATGTTTCTTTATTGCTGAGAGGCAACATGGAAGAATGGAAATGTGTGACCTTGCAATTCAGGCAGACCTGGCCTAAACCTCAGCACTCTGTTATGATATGTGTGATTTTAGGCAAGTTAGAAACTTGCTGAACTTGTTTTTTTATGTGCAGAAGAAGGAAATTAAAATCTTACACAAAATGTTAGTGTTTTGAAAACTAAACAGCTTAAACTATAAAGAATATCTAACACAGAACTTAGTTACATACAATTACTCAACATATGATAGTTCTTTGGCCCTGGATAATATCAAAAACTTCTGAAGTCATCATCTCAATTTCTTGGGTTAGCCCAGATGTTACCAAAAATCCGAATATGATTGTTGCTGATTTCAAAAGTCACCCAGTTCTTAATATAACCAATTTGCAGAGTAAGCAGATGGGAGGAGAAAAATGTCCCTTTAAATCATAAGTACAAAAATCAATACTTTGTCAATAAAGCCACACTATGAACAAGAGAACATATCATAATCCATACTGACAATTTTTCCCTCTAAGTCTTTGGCACAATATACTTAGAATTCATCATATGAATTGATTTTCTAATATGGCACATTGAAAAAGAAGTAAGATAGTTCATACTACTATTTCAGTCAATAAAAATTACAAGATGACTTTAGATATTGAATGAGAAAATATTGATGTTAAGTAACATTCCTATAAATTGTGGTTGAAATTTTGATTCACCTTTATAACATACAGAGTCATTGTCTTCAACAGAAAGATTTTAGACTGAATTACCCTAATAGTTGTGTCATCGATTAAATGCACTTGTGTAGCTACCAGGAAAGACTTGATCAAGAACATTAGCCAGTAATAATTTCCTAATGTAAGCTGCATTCTCCTTTACCACACAAAATATATCCATTCAATTGGTCTGCAATTACATCCATAGAATTTTTCTTTCTGAGATATATATATATATATAAGTAACCTCTGTGACAAATCACGTAATTTGGTCTAGACCAGAAAGAACAATACATTATAAATCAGTGTCTCATTTTGCTATAATTGCCTCCTTAAAATAGCTACAACTGGATCAATGTCTCAGAAGCTGTTTTATTATACCCACATTCTTAAAAGCATCAATGACAAAACATTAACTGACTAAAGCAGAAGAGCAGCTGGTTCCATGGCTTCATGAAAAGAATGTTCTGAAAACAGTTCAAGAATGTTTGATGCACTTCACAAGGATTCTGTTCTAAAATTTCAAAGCCACATTAAAAAGTGATAACTGCTATCTTCAGTGGAAAAGAGGAAGTCCAAAATGTTAGAATTGGACCAAATGTTAGCAAAAACTATTTTTGGGTTACTTATGAATTCTTCCTTCTTCTTTCCTTCCTTCCAAATATGGCTTTCACCTGCATATTAAGAATGTAAGGACCTGGGATTGTTTTTATTTCTTAAAGGCAGACACAACTTTTTAATGCTTATCATCTGTATGGCATTCCAATTCACTTAGCAGGACAGAGGAATGCACTGTCTAATGAAAACATAACTACTTTTATAATCAACTACTTAATAAATGTATTACTTATACTTATTTTATTTTGAGTATAAATAAATCCATGCTCCTAAATCCATGTTCTCTTTGTCTTATTCTTTCTTTGTCCCTACATGTTAATTACACTTGGGTTTCTTTCCATAGTACTCCGACTGTCATATTCATTCTGATCCAACTAGTACAAAACTATCTTACCTTATGAACATCAGGAAACAGAGATATTGAAAGACAGTGAGTATGTGGATTTTTTTCTTTTTTGTGGCTATTGGAAAAAGTCACATCTAATTTCATCTGTTTGAGAAAGCTCATTGAGCACTGAATAAGCACTGGAAGAACAGATTCAAAAATGCAGTTATAAGCTATATGTTCAAGCTTTAGTAATGTGATCCACATTCCTGAGATCCAATTTATTCATCACACAAGAGACAGGTAAGATTATAATAATACTGACATACTTCACAAAGATATTCTGAAGAATGATTAATAAATGAGACCTCTGACATTACCATATAGTGCATGAAGCCCCATTACTCATGCTGCAGTGTTCTGTAGTGGGTAATTAAAGGCTTCTAGGGGCATTAGTACATAATGTACCACACTTAATACTGCCTGATAGGTACAACTCTGTCACCCTTTTCCGTCTACTGAATAATTTCATGATCTTCAGATCATAGCTACTGCTTCCAAACAGAATACTGCACTGTTAACAAGGTCCACAACTTGAGCAACAGAAGTGCAACAGAATACTTTTCAGCTTCAAATATTCTGCTTTCCTACCTATTTACTCCATACAAACTTGTTCTCAATGGTCAATCCACTGCCCCACACTATTTCTTAAAGTAGCCTTATTCAATCTTACTGCATTATCACATTATGGAAAAAATAATGAGTAGAAGCCTATATGGACAAATTAATTTTTTCCATGGTACAACTAAATATTCTTCCCATATCAAAACGTCTCTTTGCATAAATAAAGGCCAAGCACTAAAGATAAGGCTTGGGCAAGAATTCTCAATCATCTCCACTCTTCTTTTTTCTCAACTGTTTTTCTCCTTCAAGACTGTGCCTTCCCGCCTTCCCCTTTTCTAACATTATTCGCCAGAAATAAGCCTGTTAGCAGTGTGATAGACTCTCCAACATCTACTCTACTCCTAAATGTTTAAATTAAGCCAACTATGGCAATTTCTTCTGTGTTGACAATTGCTAATATTAGTTTCAGAAAAGAATAGGTCTATGTCAATTTGGTTTGCTCAGGGCTTCTGGGGGAAAAAAAGCTAATCCTGCTCTCTTTCTCTCTCCCCTCCCGCTGCGTGATAAGAATCAGGAAACACGTCAAAGTTGCTGCTGGCAGCCATCTTAGATAACAAAAAACTTGCCTCAATATAAAGCCACCAGAAAATCATTTTCAGATTGGCAAAACAAGGACCTCCCAAAATTCACTCCTCCCTGAAGACAATAAGAACACCAGCAAAAATGGTCACAATCATATTTTCCAGAACTCTGGAAATTAACCAAAGGCCTGCAACAATCTGAGGAATTTTTTTCAAGAAAAACAGTTGACTCTCTATAAGAACAGCAGGTTGTGGAATTTTAACTTAGCCTATTCCCATCCCCTTCTTCCCAACCTTAAATACCAGTAGCCTCAAAACCATGGAAGCTGTGAAACCCAGCAGTCACCGTTTGGTCAGAACAGGTTTGGAGCTCCTCCCAAAAGCTCCATCCCGGAGACTTGTCACAATTTGACCTGTGACAAGCTCTATTCTCAGGAATAAATTTTTGACCCCACTCAGAGATTGCTAAGTGAGAAAATACCTATCCCCAGAGTGTTTGTTAAAAACAATCAGCAGCAATTTTTTAAGATCTCAGTGGCCAGAGTCAGTGATACCAGTTAGGGCTAACAAGAGACTCACAAAAAAATTGTAAGCAAAATCTGGTTAATAAGACATTCGTAACAGGCTTTGAAAAGCTCCAATATATTCCTGGGGGATCTAAAGGATTTAAATAGGCACTTGCACGTGCAGGGCTGTGTGCCTATCCAGGGAAGAACTGAGAAGGTCCTCATCTCTCATTCCTTTCTTTTTTTTTTTTTTTTTTTTTTGAGACGGAGTCTCCCTCTGTAGTCCAGGCTGGAGTGCAGTGGCGCAATCTCTGCTCACTGCAAGCTCCGCCTCCCGGGTTCACGCCATTCTCCTACCTCAGCCTCCTGAGTAGTTCATCTCTCATTTCTGACTGACCTTAAGTTGATGCACAAGCAATAAGTAAAAGCTAAGACAGAGTTGTAAACTGCTGGAGCACTGAAGTTATGCCCCCAACAAACATACACCCACACACAAACATACACACACACACAGCCCCTCCGCTAAGAATGTGAGACTTACTGATTCAAGAAATTTAAGGACATCTCAGTGTAATCATTAGCTGACCACTAAATTCAATGAGCAGATACTTCTGTGGCAATACATGACAAAGAGGAAAGAATTCATCCAGTAAAGTCATAAAACAAATAAACAGCAAGGTGCAGGTAAAACTCAATCTATGGGCATAGATTGTACAATTAGGGCTAAGTGTAATCTCTTGTGTGACACAGATTTTGCAGTTACATTCAGGTGTAATTTCTTCTATGGTGAAGATATTCATTATTTATTTATAGCAGTTATTTCTAACAATAACCTTCTCAAAGGCACAGATTGGGCAGTTAGCTCTAGGTGGAATCTCCCTGTGACACAGATTCTTCTTCACTTCTCCACACCCCACAGTAATTAGGCACAGGACTGAATATACTGTAGGTGTAATACATAATACTGATTTCTTATACACTGCTTATACTTTGTTGTTATTTCATTCATATTCATAAAATTAAGGATAAAAAGTTATATCCCATTGTAAAATAACAACAGTTCAAGAAACCACCAAGAAACAAACACTTAGATTTTTAAAAATATAACTCCAGAGAAGTGATTCATTTTACAAAAGATTTCTTCACTTTTGTAATATCTCTTTAAATTAGAAGCTCCCATATGCACTTAAAACATTCAATTTATAAAACTTTATGTTATACACTATTTTTCAAGAATATATTTGCCAAATAAAGGAAGATATAAGAAACCAAGATTTATTTCCTCTAAATAAGAGCTATTTTGAATTTTCTGGTTTGCTAGGTATCAGAGGCAACAGAACCTGATAGAGAACATTAGTCCTAAATTGAATGAAACACAAAGCCATTCCCCAAACACCTGTAACTCCTCTGGCTCATTCTTAAAAACTCTCATAAAACTTAAGAGTACAACCACAAATGGTCACTTTTCCATTCAGTACTTCAGGAAATGAATATACTATGTTCAATCTATAAGCCTGGCACAAAATTTAGTTGATTGCTAAATATTGTTTGTATTTTAAAAAGTCATCCTTATCCAAGAAAACTATTTTCATTCTGAGTCTCCTCCAAAAACTAATTTCTTCTAGAAATGACTTTTTATTTATTGTCCTACACACTTTAAAATATGACAATCTTATTTGTTTTAAGAACATTTTTGATGCAATCTTTCTCTCCAATGACTTACATTATTAAATATCACTTACAAACTATGTTAAAAGCCATGGATACTGAATATGAGTCTTTATTATATTTAGTTCTCAATAGGAATTGATACGGAAAATAGCCAGACTAGAGTAGACTCTTTTTGCTCCTCTAAAAAAAATTGTTTAAGTGTACAAAAAAAATTTATAGGAACATTGTTATATAGTTTCACATTATGTAGAATGGTCACTGAAAATGAAGGAAATACATCAAAATATCTCATAAGCATGTTTAATTAAAATCTGATTCCTAAAAATTTTAAAAATTTATACTACCAGTTAGTTGAACATGCTAAAAAGCCAAGTGATCTGAATCACTTATTTACAAGAGATAGCATTTACAGTATGCCGTATTTTATAAAAACACTAGATATCATCCCAGGATCCCAGCAGCAGTACTTTTCTCTCCTTCATGGGAAAGCAGAGAGGAAACAAAAAAAATTTCTAATGTGATCTTCACACTACAAAAAATAAGTGCTAAGGCATAACTGCTCAAATAAATGGCACAGCTAGGGAAATAGAAAGGAAGGGCAATTTGTCTCCATTCATAAGTGGAAATGAATAAAACATCTCATACATGAGGTATTTAGAAAAATTATCTTTCAGAGCTCAACATATTTTGGGGGAAAATTAGGGTTCACCCAGATGGAACTTTTCGAATGAAAAATTTACAAGGGCCTAAACCTTCAACCAGGGCAGTAAAAAGAGAAATAAAAATTACATGAATAAATAAGAGAGTTGCCATAAGGCTTATTTAAAGCCACAATTAGCAAGTTTCCACTGGTATTAATGCACAGAATGTATACTGGTAAAGGAATGGTTTGATGGCAATCTTTTTTTTTTTTTTTTTTTTTTGTTTAAAAAATTATTTATTTTTGTGATAAAATATGCATAATGGAAAAACTACCTTTTAATATTTTTAATTGTACAGTTCAGGGGCATTAAGTATACTCATACTGTTGTACAACCATCACTACCTCCCATCCACAGAACATTTTTCACCTGCAAAACTGAAACTCTGTGCCCATTAAACAATAATTGCCTGTTCTAGGCCCCCATCCCAGCCCTTGGCAATCACTATTCTACTTTGTCTCTGAATTTGACTACTCTAAGTATCTCATGTAAGTAAAATAATATAGTTTTTGTCCTTTTGTTCCTACCTTCTTTCACTTAACATAATATCTTCAAGGATCATTCATGTCATAGCATGTGTCAGGATATCTTTTCTTTTCAAGCCTATATGATATTCCACTGTATATACATACTACATTTTGTTTATCTATTCATCTGTCAATGGATACTTGTGTTGCTTCTACATTTTGACTATTGTTAATATGTTGCTGTGAATGTGGGTATACAACTATATACCCACATTCTTTGAGATCCTGTTTTCATTTCTTTTGAGGTATATACCTGTAAGTGGAATTGCTGGATCTTATGGTAATTCTGTTTTTAATATTTTGGTACATTTTTATTATTGGGCTTAGATTTCTTTTTCCTAATCAAGTTTTTTACCAGGCAGCTTTAGGGAGAGAATAGAGAAACACATACTTTTTAAGTATTGCCTCAGACTTTAGGCAGAGTTTTGGCCCATTATGATAATCTCAGTAACAACCATGTACTGAATAAGTGAATTCAAAGAAAGGTTATGTCAGGCAACTATCTCAAAGTTTTGTTATCTCTGCTTGCAATTTTTGTTCAATCATCGACCAAGTGCTTGAGGGCTTACTGCATGTGAGGCTCTGTAGACTAAGTATTAATGAACTTTCCTTTTGTCCTTGCAGTACCAGGTATCACTATCACGCATTTTGGAGCTTTGATCTCAATTTTCTGCCAAACGAATGGTCCTGTGTTTTGTGCTCATTCATTTACAAACAGAGATCCCTCTGACCACCGTGGAACTAGAAGGTGTGTGGTCAGAGAACCATGAATGGGCTGCTCTCTGCCTCTCACAGCAGCTCTGCTTCTCCTTGGGACTACTCCTTGTTCTCCCCATTCCTAGCCCATTCTCTGTATATCCCTGGTACAGATTCCAGAGAGTCTGCCAACTTGCACCCCATTCAGGCATCCATTACCAATATTTATGAAGCCCAGCACTTCTCTGGTACAGAGCAGGCCATGGAAATTCCCTTTTGATGATAACGGCTCCTGCTTGCAGAGTGGTGGGGGTAGGAGAGTAGAGATAGCCACTTTCTGGATGGAAGCAGTGTTATCAACCCAAGGGCAACCCATTCATAGTCTAACCAGTAACTCCTGAGGAGAGGCCCAATAAGGGCAATGACATCTACTCAAGTCAAACAGGTTTCTGCTGATGGCGATCTTTGAACCAACTACTCTTAAATCCATCCCATCATTGCTAAAAGAATACGATCATCTTTTGTTTAATGACGGGGATACATTCTGAGAATTGCATCATTAGGCAATTTTGTCATTATGCAAACATCATAGAGTGTACTTAAACAAACCTAGATGGTATGGCCTACTATACACCTAGGCTATATAATACAGCTACACTATGTACAATAGGTATATTGTAGTAATATTATATTTATATTATAGTAATATCATTATATTTATATTATATAATGTAGCTATATTATATATGTGTGTATATATGTGTGTGTGCATATATATGTATATTTATTTATTATTTATATTCTATTGCTTGTAGGCTACAAACCTGTACAGCAGGTAGGCAATTGAAACACAATGGTATTTTTATGTCTTAACATAGGAATGTTACAGTAAAAATATAGTATGAAAGATTTTTTAAGTGGTACTTGTATAAATCACTTACTATGAATGGAGCTTGCAGGACTAGAAGTTGCTCTGGGTGAGTCAATGAGTGAGTGGTGAGTGAATGGGAAAGCCCAGGACATTACTGTACACCACTATAGACCTTATAAACACAGTATACTTAGACTACACTAAAATTAGTTTTTTAAATTTTCTCTTCAACAGTAAATTAACCTTAGCTATTTACTTTACAAACTTTATTGTGTTTTTAATTTTTTGACTATCTTGTAATAAATCTTAGCTTATAACACAAACACATTGTATACTTTCTTTATAGACATTTCCAATTTTTACATTTTTTTGGTTTTACTTTTTAAAACATTTTGTTAAAAAACTAAAACACAAACACACACTTTAGCCAAGGCCTACTCAGGGTCAGGATCATCAATATCACTGTCTTCCACCTCCACATCTTGTCGCATTGGAAGGTCTTCAGGGACAGTGACACACATGGAGCTGTCATCTCCTGTGATAGCAATGCTTTTTTCAGGATGCCTCCTGATGTACCTGCCTAAGGCTATTTTACAGTTAAAAATTTTTTTAATAAGTAGGAGAGCAGTCTAAAATAACGATAAATAGTATAGCACAGTAAATACATAAACCAGTAACATAGTTGTTTATTATCATTACCAAGTATTATGTACTGTGCATAACTGTATGTGCTATACTTTTGTATGACTGGAAGTGCAGTAGGTTTGTTTACACCAGCATCACCAAAAACATGTGAGTAATGCATTGTGCCATGACATCACAACAGCTATGACATTATTAGGTGACAGTTTTTCAGCTCTATTAAAATCTGATGGGACCAAGGTCATATAAGCAGTTCATCACTGTTCTAAGCATTGTCATGCAGTGCAAAACTGTAATGTGGCATCCTTAAACTTTCAGGAACATAGTTCTCAGTGATATATGTCTAAAATCTCCCATCCTTCAAAAGCCATTACCAGGACCACCAACTCAGATGCACCTCCAGCCCTGTGCTCCAATGGCCCAAATGGTTTTCATCACTCATTGAATTCACACGTCCATTTACATCTTTCTGGCAGTATGTTAGTATTTTGCCTTTACAATCAGCGACACAGTAACATCACAGTCATAAAGAGACCCCACTGACAAAGACCTGAGTTCAAACCCTGATGCAGTCACTTGGGTTAGTGATTTAATATCTCTGTACTTCATCTTCTTAAGTGGCCTTATAGGTCACTGAAAGAATTAAATGAAATAGTACATTTAAGTTGTCTGTCCAGGAGTCTGGGAGATCATTAAGTTCAACAATTGTTACTGTGATCACTTGTACATCTTTTTATACCATATTATAGTATAAATCCTTTCAGAAACAATGGAGAGTACAAATAATTTTTTGAGGGTACTTATTTGCTTTTCCTAAAGCCAATCTGTTATTATTTTTTAATTTGAACGGAGATTAATTCTTCCAGAACACTACACAATGCCTCTCACATCTATTTGTTGAATTACTGTTCATTACCTTAGCATTCATCCCATCAGCCTATCAGTAGAAGAATACAGAAACAAAAGAAAGGAAGCCTTTTCTTGGATGTAAGAGGTTTTTTGTTTGGTTTTGTTTTTCCTTTTTTAATCTACAAATGCAAAGGAGTGGGCTACGGAATCTCTAAGGTATCTTTTAATTCTCACATTCTAGAAACCTGTAATATCCATTAGAGTCAAATAATTTTTCCTCTGTTTTGAAGCTACTCCTTTTTAGCTTTGCCAACATTCTCCCTTAAATGACCTCTTTCTTTCCAAAATGTCATCTAATATGGTTTGTATTTTCTACAGTGCCTTGTCTCTTCACTTTCACCTTCTTTGTGCAATCTTTAAAATAATAGAAACCTTGTTTTAATAATCAAGATCTATTGCTAAAAATTCTACTAAGTCATATATACACCAGGGAGGGTGGTCTGTTTTCTAGATGGTTTCTGAATACAGCCTCATTAAATCACCTGGTAGCCACTTAATGGGGGGCCTGTGGAGGAAACAAGTCATGTGCTAAGTCAAATCTATGAAACATTTGTCTAGCCAAGTAAAAAAAAAATTGCTTGAGGAATAAATGATTCAGGTAGACACCACCAGTTTTCACCTTGGCACTCTGTTAGTCCCCATGTCCTTTTGAGCTTACAGATGGTCTTAATTAAAAACAAGTAGTTTCTAATTTACAACACAGGAAACATTTAGAATTTGTTGTAGAAGTAGAGTTAGTGGAACCTAGTAACCCCAATCTCACCCCCAGACAACTACCTCCATGACTTTAATTCATTTGTACAGATTCCTGATGTATTCATAAGTCTTTTTTATTACAAGTAAAATATCCTTCTATTGTACTTTTTTTAAAAAGGTTGAAAGTCACCATATCGAGACTTGACTTTTCTCCACCTTGTGTCCTTGAGTTGTGTCAAGCTTGTAGTGGGAGCTGACTACAAAGACCAAGTGCCCTGGGTCTGGAATATTAAAGGCTGATGGGCTTCACCTTTCATATATATCACATTCTCTGTGACATTAGTGTCCTGAGGCTTTGTAAAATGGAATGCTACACTTATCTTCTTGCCATCCAGCTTTTTCTACAAACGCTCTAATAGCTGCTGTTTCACATTGACATTTCCCCTGCTTCACATCATGTATTTAAGAAACAGTCAATTCCACTAACAATTTTTCTAACAGCCTATTCTGCTCAAAAGTATTTAGCCCCATTTTTTAAAGGCAAATACTAACCTTGGAATAATGAATGTCCTTAACCCACGTGCACTTCACTTCACTCTTTGCAATAAACACACACACCAACACTCAATTTGTCAAAGTTTTTCAAGAGGTGAGGGGATGAGGCTGAAGGTCAAATTAAGAATGGTTGTTTTATGGTCTGGGAGACTAGCCAACACTAGTGTTCTTAAGATGGAGCTTGAACTGGACAAAGCTTATGGTATAATCCCAGGAGACCATAAGTCACATACTATTCCGGATGATTCTTACCTGTTCCTTAAAACTCACATTCTGTGTAAAAGGTGGCTTGATATTGACATTATTTGCATTTAGACACCAACGCTTTTATAAAAATAGATAGAAGTGACTGGCTTTTTATTTCACCGAAGTTTTCTTAATTCTTTTATTTCCAGAGTTTGGGAAGTTCCTTAAGCATAATAATTGTTCATTACGAACTTAGCAAATATATTTCTTTTCTTTTATCTTTTATTGTATATATTTAAGGTATACAACATGATTGATGTTTTGATACACACAAGTGATTACCACAGTCAAGCCACTTAAGACATCCATCATCTCACATAGTTATCTTGTGTGTGTATATGTATTAAGAACACCTAAAATCTACTCTTCTAGCAATTTCTAATATAAATACAATGTTAGTAACTAAAGTTTTCATGCTGGATATTGTATCTCCAGACTTAGTCATCCTACATATCTGCAACTTTATACCCTTTGACCGACATCTCCCTTGGATTTCTTTTATAAAATTTTTAAAAAGCTTTTTCTAGGTAGATTTCAGTATCTCTAAAAACTTTCATATCTTAATATTAAACTATTTGAATCTTCAACTAATAGTTCTATTCATAAACTAAATACAATTTTTCAATGTGGAATGAGTGAGCAAATAGGAGTTAAAAAGAGTATAACAAGCCGGGCGCGGTGGCTCAAGCCTGTAATCCCAGCACTTTGGGAGGCCGAGACGGGCGGATCACGAGGTCAGGAGATCGAGACCATCCTGGCTAACACGGTGAAACCCCGTCTCTACTAAAAAAATACAAAAACTAGCCGGGTGCAGTGGCGGGCGCCTGTAGTCCCAGCTACACGGGAGGCTGAGGCAGGAGAATGGCATGAACCCGGGAGGCGGAGCTTGCAGTGAGTGGAGATCCCGCCACTGCACTCCAGCCTGGGCGACAGAGCCAGACTCCATCTAAAAAAAAGAGTATAACTTTCAAGTTGAGTCTTCATCTCTTTTCGGCTCCAGGCATCTTCATGCCATTAGTACACACAGAAGAAATGGTTCTGTGAACTTGGAAGGAAAATGTTTATGAACCAGTTCTGCTTGTGAGATGAGAGGGGCCTTTGGAGCAGCTGTAATTAAGCCAGGAGCTCTGTAGGACCAGATAGTTACTCTTTATTCTAAAAGAAATAATTCTTTAAAATCCGTACCTAAGTTGGAGGGTTCAAATTTAACTCAACTAGAGAAGAGCCACAAAGATGATTAAAGGGTTGCTAGGTAGTATCTATTGGGAAAGAATAAAGAAACTAGGATTATTCCACCTGGTGAAGGGAAAACTGATGGGTGATTTTAAAACATTCTTAACGTATTTGATCAGTTATTCCAGTGACCAGCTGTTCTCTATCTACAATGAGGACAGAACCAAAAGAAAGAGCCTTAAATTCCAATATGAAAAATGTAGATTAGATCTAAGAAAAATTTCTCTGAGAGTGAGGTTTTTAATATTGGAATTAAATAGCCACTCTGAAGTCTTTAAATCTGACATAGATTACCATCTTCCTGTAGAAGAGAGTTGTGGTACTAATGGAAGGTCAGAGGATAAATTCTTTCATTGTCCCTTCTATACCTATAAAATCTGTTTTTTGAGTCAGTTTCCTTTGCATCTATTGAGCATGTAGAATTACTTGTGTAAGAAAGTACTGAAGGCAGTGAAGTTAACCATCAAAGATTAAAACGGTCTAGTAGATAAAGGTTCTTTTTTATGTAGAGGATTCTCAGACCTACACAAAGCAGCTCTAGACTACAGTAAACGCCTACCTTTGTTGATCTCACAGTCATACACAAACACTATCCTCTTTACCTATCCTGGAAGAAGTAAAGAGAAATAGAAAGAAAAAAAAAAGCACGTTTTTTTTTTTTCATCATGAAAAATAGCTGAAAAACAGGCATTGAATTCCCTAAGTCATGCGCAATAGAAAAACAGTGTCTACACTGTGAATTATCTTTTTCCGCTTTCCAATATTTTAGTATCCACTGACATACTAAAAAAAGCAGGAGATAATATCCTTAAACTCACAGACTATATCAGGAAAAGTGTCACTTTGTAGGCCTTCCTATGATTATGCTTCATTTAAAAGTACTTACAAGATCCCACTCTTCCCCTTCTATTGCAGTAATTTGTAACAATTTTAAGCAACTTTGCAAAGTGAATAAAAGGGAGTTGAAGCATCTGCAATTCAAGGCATTTAAGCTTTAATTCACAAACTGCAGCCCTGAGAATAATTACGAGGGCCTGGTTATTTTCTGCTATGTTGCACATAAAAGGCATCCGATCACTTTTTTAAAAAATACCCAAGATGCAGTATTTTTAGAATTGTTATCATTCTTCACTTGAGCGACTCAATAACTGCAGCACTTGCACTGCAGTCCTCAAAAGAGCTTACATAACCAAACACATACAATCACAGAGGCTTCAAATTAAGTGTCTGGGTAGTACGTTGCCTCACAGAATATTTGATGAAGGGCATAAAGCAAATCTTTTAAAATTTGCTCCCCAGAAACTCTTAGTACTATGATAATATAGTGCCCGATAAATATGCGGATTGCTAGAAAAATATTTTGTGTCTTGGTATCTCTATATTTTTATAATCTCTATCCAAAGAGTCATAAACTAAAAGTCACTTAATACGCTGGATAACTAATATTATCTGATTTTTAAAAGTAAACCTCCAACTTTCTCAATATGGCACTACAATTGACACAGTTAAGACAAAATTTAAGAGTTCAGCTTCTGTCATATCTTAGGAAGGGTTTCAGTGACCATATTATATAATTGATTATCTAAACCTAGATACTTTGAGAGTAAAGGAGGCCCCATTGATAATTACACCAGAATGGGGGGGGAAAAAAAAACTTTCCCAGGCAAACCTAGAAAATATGAACATCCTTATCATAGACCAATACGGTCTAGTTTGTTATAGCCAAATATAGGAATCTGCAAGGTCTCCAGGAACTTGGTCCTCTGGGTTGGGACTGGTATACAGGAGGTAATTAACTGGTATGAAGGTGCAGAAAGGAAGTTTATTTTGGAGGTCAAAGCATATATCAAAAGCCAGTCTGGAGAAGTCAGCAATGATGGAAGGCAAACTTGAAATAACAAAGGTATCCTATCATATGTGTGGAGCATGGTGATGCGAGAAGAAAATGCAGGAACACTTCAGAGTACCAGACAAGCAGGGAAAGACTCAGTAAGCCCTTGGAATTGAATCTAATCATCCAATTACCTATAAGCATTATATGAATACCTGCTGTGAACCAAAGTCTACCTTAACCTTGGGTTCATGAGTACAGCAGTAGCTACCAACAGAGGGTATAGCTAAAAACAAAGCAGATGATTGTTTACAAAAACTACAGCACAAAATAAGGATTAAATCTGAAAGAAAAAGATAGAAGTCCTATGTTAAGAATCACGGAACAGAAATAGGACAGAGCTTCAGTTAATACAACTATACCCCAAAGGTAGCAGCAAAAAAATGACTCGATGATTAAAGACAGGCAAATTTATACCACATGATAGGAACTTGTCCCGGGGATCAGGACCAGGGTTAGGCCGGCTGATGGAAGACCAGGGTGCCTTGCCTATGGGGAGGAGAGACATGCAGAGGCCAGGCCTAAAAACTAGTTTTTCGATGAACCTCTAGTTGCTTTTTTGTTAAAAAGCAAAAAAAAAATTAAAAAGCATAAACAATACATAAAATGAAAACATTAACAGCAATAAGGATACCTAAAGTAGGAAAAAATATTTAAGCATGAAAATAGATACTATCATAGCAGATACTTCAAATTTCTAAGACTGCTCAGATGCAACATTTTAAAATAATGACGATAATAATGATTAATATTCAAATTGTCCTCAAGGTGTTACATGCAAATGTCAATATCTTAACATAAAATTAAGCAGAGATATTAAATGCAAATGACAAATCTATACAGTAAGCTGGTAGAGCTAGAAAACTACTAGTTCTAGCTGTAAACAAATAATTAAAGTAAAAGTAAGCTCTAGAGAGTACATGATTTTCATCTACATCAATGAAATTCTGACCTTGGATAGTCAAACAGGGTAAAGACATTAAATGGTATTCTAATTGATGAGTGAGTACTCCACCAAATCTCAAGGAATTCGTTTTCTCAAAAGTTATTTGATATCTTAATGTATCCACTTTCCTACCAAGTTTATGATAATTAGTACATCTATATCTTTATAAATTTTTAAAAATCTGAGTAGGCATTCAACAAATCTTAAAATTGTATAAATACTTTAGAATTAAATTATATTCCGATTTAATTCTTCTACAAAATTGACACTACTATACTCATTTTTCTCCTATATATGATTCTATTCTCTTTCTCTTACCTACTCTGTGTTAAACTTCTTCATTAATTTATTTATCTACTTTACAAACTTGTTAAATCATTAAGGAGGAAGCCTCTGTTTTAGGGTTTGTAAGGGACACAAGGATGAAACCAAACATGAGTCCTATCTTCAAGCTCAGGTGGAAAATGCCCAAAATATGCCCTGGAATGCAAGGTAGGTTCAGAAGATGAACAAATTATTTCTATATAGGAAACTTACATCTGAACTGGGATTTAAAAGGGGAAGAATGTAATAAAAGACCTAAAAAACAAAAGGCTTGATGTTTGCGCATGTGAGAAATGTAAAGTGTTCCAGATCAGCTGGAACATAGAAAAAGGAAGTAAAGAAAGATAAGCTTGAGGCCAGGTGTGGTGGCTCACGCCTGTAATCCCAGCACTTTGGGAGGCTGAGGCGGGCGGATCACTTGAGGTCAGGAATTCAAGACCAGCCTGGCCAACATGGTAAAACCCCGTCTCTACCAAAAATACAAAAATTAGCCGGGCATGGTCCTGTAATCCAAGCTATTCAGGAAGCCGAGTGAAGCAGGAGAATGGCTTGAACCCAGGAGGTGGAGTTTGCAGTGAGCAGAGATGCAACCACTGCACTCCAGCCTGGGTGACACAGCGAGACTGGAAAAAAAAAGAAGGGAGGGAAGGAGGATTGAAAATGTGGAAAGGAGCCCATCATGGAAGGCCTGAATGTCAGGTAAGGAAAAGTGAAAGAAAGGAAGCCAGTTAACACTTTTATGTAGCAAAACAGCAATTAAGACCAGCTCAAACTATTAGACAAGCCTACAGACAGTCACGTGGGCCTGAATTAGGGAACATGTAATATTGCTTAGGTACAATGCAAGGGCTTTTACACCAATGAATGTAAGAATCATAGGAAAGGAAGACCTGGAGGAAGTTAACACTGAAAAAACAGTAAATAGACAGATAGAGGAGGAGCATATTTAGCAGATGAAGTTAGTCTTGAACGTGCTAGGTGGGAAGTAAAACTAAAGCATTCTACGTGGGATAACCACCAGGTAGTTAAAAACATGTATCTTCAACTCAGAAGATCAACACGTAAAGCAAAGATTTGAGATTCATCAGAACAGATGACACCAAGAGGAAGAATACAGAAACATAAGAGACAAGATCCAAGTAAAACATCAAGGGATGCTTTTAGCCAGCAAAGGCAACAAACGGGTCAAGAAGCGAGAGAGATAAGAGAAAGAAGAGAATCAAGAGAGCTTACTGTCATGAAAGTCAAGGGAAGCAAAGTTCACAGAAGGAGGTATAATCAACAAAGTTAATTGCTAAAAGAGTTGAAAAGACCTGAGAAAAACTCATATTGTCCCAACTCAAGATAATATGTGAGAATATTCTACATTCTACACATACCTATATAAATGTATTGCTACAATTGTAACTACTATTATTCTCTAGTCCTTAGCCAGGGTAATTTGAAACCTTTTATTCTTCATCTAGCTTATTCAGAATTCTAAGTATTCAAGAGAATTAATATTTCCTTTTTTTAGACTCTCAAACTTTTCATCAATAAATACGCATATATTCAACTATAGCAAAGATTTATTTTACTAACAAGTGTGTCCAGAATATATCTTGACCCTAGAAGAAGGTTGAAATCTTCACTGGTTATCAGGGCAGTTTTGTTGACGAAGGCCCCTGCTCCAGCCACCCATTAGACTAGCAGCAGTGAAGACAATGAATCCAGAGCCACATTGTACTTGGCTCTACACTCTGCTTGCCTCCACGGACACAGCATTTCAGAAGTACCCCATACAAAAAGAATCAGCATCTTCCTATCTTCATAAATGACATGAAAATAAGCATCCATCTATCTCCACCCATGCCATACAGTAAAGTCAAGCCAAAGCACTAGTACCTCCCAGCTGCCAGGCTCCTCCTCTCATGCCCTGCAGTTTGTCAGACATCAGTCCAGCTCTCTGGTGAACAGCTGATCAGTGAGGGGTGGGTGAAATAGCCACCAAGCAGCTGCACCATTTTTCAGGGACAAAGCATGATGGTTAATGTCTATGGGAAGATGAATGTAAGGAAACAGCAGTTAAAGTCCTTGATAAGAAGAAGCACTGCTCAGGTCAACTCCTGGCCAAAAATTTTCCAATTGCTTTTCTGACATCCCTCATATAAGGAAGACAGTCAGCTAGTGGCATACAATTAACTCTGTGGTTCATGGACTTATTCAGCATATACTTAATGTATATCCCCTAGGTGCCAGACATTGTAATAAAGACTAGATATTTTATCAACTTAACTAACTTACATACATGGTAGACACTGTCCAGGAATGTCTTCTTTTCTTCAAATCTAGTCTGGCCTTTAAAAGCCCAACTCAAATACCAGCTCCTCTAGGAAGGTTTCTCTGAGTCTCCATAGGCAAAAATAACGACTTTTCTCTAAATTCTCACAGCACTCTATCTGGACCTCTGCTATGGAACGTGATGAACATTCCACATTTTAATTCCTTATATGCATCATCTCCTAATAGACAATAAATAACTTGAAGCCAAGATTCATGTGATCTTCATATCTCA
This sequence comes from Piliocolobus tephrosceles, assembly GCF_002776525.5. Taxonomy (NCBI): domain Eukaryota; kingdom Metazoa; phylum Chordata; class Mammalia; order Primates; family Cercopithecidae; genus Piliocolobus; species Piliocolobus tephrosceles. The sequence goes on from NC_045436.1 coordinate 89,111,908, forward strand.
TATCTCTAACATCTTCATATTCCCCAGAACATAATGTAGTTCTTTGCATAATTAATGAATTAATAAACTACCTGCTGTCCACCTTGGCCCAACACAGTTAGATGCTTGGGGTGGGTGGGGAGGGAATCATCTATTCTCTACAGCTAAAATCAGTTTTAAAATTTAAATGGAGAGATAAAATAAACAACAAAACTGTTTTTATATATCAATGTAATACAGTAAATAATCATAATTCCAATGTCAATAATACCGAACGTAGCACACTTTGATTAAGATAGGTTTTAACTTCACCTTTACATCTATTAAAGAAAGGATTTACTAAAAAGAAAAACGTATTAAATATTCATGACCTCCTTAAGCTTTGTAGATGAACTGTTTTTAGGTATTTTTAAAACATCAATTATACTAAAGTCTTACATATTCATTGAAAGAGACCAAATAACATTCCAACTTTGCTCTATCAACAAAACATTTGTTAGCAAGGAAGTTGGGTAACTGTACGTACTTGAGATAATTTTAAAATTATACTTACTTATAAATAATCTATATAATTATACTTTGCAAATTCACCCCCCACTTGATTCAAATGCTCGAATTTCATGAGATAAATCTTAATGTGTGGAGGATACTGAAGCACTTAAGGGCTACATTGACTAAGTAAATGAAAGGTAGGAATCAAAACCCACTTTTTTTGTGGAAGAGACGGACAACCAGTAGTACTGGGGGTATGTTACAGTGGAAAGAGTAACAGCTTAAGAGTTTGAAGACCTAGATTCTAGGCCCCATGCTGGTATGATGAGCTCTTTGTCCTGGGGCAAGAAATTTAAACTTTCCGGGTCTGTTCAGTTTTCTAAAAATGTCAGCTTGATAGATTTGCTATAAAATAAGATAACAATAGTCTCATTATGAATTGTCTCCAAGATATATTATAGAGAATTAGTATCATCCAAACAACATAAAGGCTTCAAGGCATAAATATCTGGGAGGAGATAAACTTACTAACCATATGTATTAGAGTTTTCCAGAGATATTGAACAAATAGGAGACATACACACAGAGACACATACACACACACACATACACACACACACACACAGAAGATATACACACAGAGACACATACACAAACACACATACACACACACACACCCACACACATATGGAGAGAGAGAATAAAGAATTACTTTACATGATTATGGAAGATGAGAAGTTCAAGTCCCAAGACCTACAGCTGGCAAGCTGGAGAACCAAAAGAGCCAATGGTGTAGTTTTGGTTCAAGTCTTAAGACCTGAGAACCAGGAGAGCCGATGGTGTGAGTTCCAGTCCAAGTCTGATCCCAAAGGTAGAAGTCTGTGCCCCAGCTTGATGATAGAGAAAGCAAATTCTCCCTTATTCTACCTTTTTGCTCTATTCAGGCCTTTCAGTGGCTTGGAAGAGGTTTTCCCATATTGGGGTGGGCAATCTACTTTACTGAGTATACCAATGTAAATGTTAATCACATCCAGAAACAGCTTCACAAACACACCCAGAATAATAATTAACCAAGTATCTGGGCACTCTGTAGATCAGTCAAGTTGTCACATAACATTAGCCATCACAAGTTCACCCTTGTTAACTCATATACATCCTCTTAAACCATACTTAATCTCCAATTAAAGACAATAACAAGGTTATAACTCTGCCTAACATGATACAATTCTGCATACAACCAAAAACACATTAACCCTTTCCCCAGAAGAGGATGTAAAGTACTTGAGTTATGTTTATATCTTCTTCTTGATATCCCATAATTTAAATACTATAATGTAAAATTAATACTACTTAATACTATGATATGAAAGTGATATATCTTATGATACATAACAAGGATATCAGGGAAGAAAACAGATTTTTGCTTAATATATTTACATATATTTACACACACATATATTTATACACACACACACACATATTCATAACAAAATAAAGAGGAAATACTCAGGATAATTATAATTCTTGTTTTTGTAGCTGGTCATGTGGTCATAGATGGTATTGATAACTACCTTCTTCTACCACCCATTCTGTATTCCCTTTGCCTCCAGCAATTACATCAGCTGACTATGTTTCTTTACCTGGTAGAGTGACTCAAACCTTCATTCCTGAAGGATCTAGGCTGTTAGCAGTGCTGTCTGGATTGGGTTGTTACAGTTTTCCATTGACATGAATCACAGGGCATGGTAGACTAAGAGACACCCTAGGAGATCCCCTACATATCACACATACTCCTCCTTATCTTCATGGTAGAATAGCCATCCAATTTCCCCTTGCTAGTCAGGATCAGTCACCCCAGCTAGCACAGTAACTCCCTTCTTTGCCTGTTGGTTCGGAGGCATGAGGAATCCAAAGTGGCCAGGGAGCAATCTTAACTTTCATTTCAATGGAATCATTGTTGTGTCTCCTGATAGAAGCATTCTTCCTTTGGGAACTGAGACCTCTAGACCAGCAGAGCATAAGGTCATGGGAACAGGAAGCAAAAATTTTGCTAGTTGGTCACTAAGGGTAATAGTGAGTGGTGCCACTCCCATTTTTACCCTTGATTCCTAGACCCATAAATTCTGGCTATAAGAGAAATAGCACCATTTTTTAACACTGATTCAGAGGATATACAGTCTTTTGGAGAACCTTGTCTCGGCCTTGCAAGGTATTGCCACCTGAAGTGGCACTGTAACTGAGACTTCAAAAGGCCTTTCCACCGTCTTTCAAGCCAGCAGCTTCAGAATGTTGGGGAACATTGTAAGGCCAATGAATTCCATGAGCATGGGACTTTTGCCCCACTTCTTTCGCTGTAAAGTGAGTTCTGATCAGAAGCAATGTTGTGTGTATGCTGCTAGGGTAGATAAGACATTCTATGAGTCCATGGATGGTAGTTTAGCAAAAACATTACATATAGGGAAGGCAAATCCATATCTACAGTGTCTATTCCAGTAAGAACAAAATGCTGCCCCTTCTACGATGGAAGAGGTCCAGTGAAATCAACCTGCCACCAGGTAGCTGGCTGATCACCCTGGCCAATAGTGCCATATCAGGAACTAAGTGCTGGTGTCTGCTGCTGTCAGATTAGGTACTCAGCAGTGGCTGTATCCAGATCATCTTTTGTGAGTGGAAGTCCACATTGCTGAGCCCATGTATAACCTTTATCCCTGCCACAGTGGCTACTTTATGAGCCAACTGGGTGAGAACAGGTGTGTGGCTGGGGCAAGAGGCTCACTGGTATCCACAAAAACTGTCACCCTATCTACTTGATTATTAAAATCCTCTTCTACTGAGGTCACCCTTTGGTGAGCATTTCCATAGAGCACAAACATCTTCATGTTTTTTGCCCATTCAGATGGGTCTATCCATATACCTCTTCTCCAAATTTCCTTGTCACCAATGTTCCAATCAGTTCCTTCCAAGTCTCTGACTGTCCAGAAAAATCACTGGATACAACCCATGAATCAGTATATAATCACATGTCTGGTCATTTCTCCTTCCAAGCAAAGTTTACAACGAGGTGCACAGCTTGAACTCTGCCCACCAGGCGAGTTTTCCTTTACCACTGTCCTTCAGGGGTATCCCAGAAAAGGACTATAGTGTTATTGCTGTCCATTTTCACATGGTGCCTGTGGAAACATCTGTAAAGCTGGCCCAGGTCTTTCCTCCTCTCTCAACTGATCATAGCAAACTTTCTGTGAGGCCAGAGGCATAGGCTAGGAGAAAGAAGGCAAGGCAGCGGGAGTTGGGATCATAGGTTTCTGGACTGCTTCCTTGTGTAACTTACTTGTGTCTTGTCTTTCCTACTGGAAATTGAGTCAGTTAGCTCTTTAAATCTAATCAAATGAGAAAGCCAATTCCAGAAACCCCATAACCAATTCAGAAAACTCAAACTAAAGGTTCTGTTCCTCTTGGTACCAAAATCTATATTACGCAGGATTCTCCTGAGAAACAGAGACAATATGATGGTGTAAGGAGATTTATGATAAGGAATTTGTGCACATGATTATAGAGGCTGAAAGGTTCCAAGATCTTCAGCCAGCAAGGTAGAGACCCAGGAAAGTTCAAAGTATAATTCCAACCTGAGTCCTAAGGCCTGAGAACCAGGAAAGCCAAAGGTATAAGCCCCAGTCCAAGTCTGAGTTGAAAGGCAGGAGAGGCCGGGCACGGTGGCTGAAGCCTGTAATCCCAGCACTTTGGGAGACCGAGACGGGCGGATCACGAGGTCAGGAGATCGAGACCATCCTGGCTGACATGGTGAAACCCCGTCTCTACTAAAAAATACAAAAACTAGCCGGGCGAGGTGGCAGATGCCTGTAGTCCCAGCTACTCGGGAGGCTGAGGCAGGAGAATGGCACAAACCCGGGAGGCGGAGCTTGCAGTGAGCTGAGATCCGGCCACTGCACTCCAGCCGGGGTGACACAGCGAGACTCCATCTCAAAAAAAAAAAAAAGAAAGGCAGGAGAAGACCTATGCCCTAGCTTGAAGACAGGTAGGGAGAGCAAATTTTCCCTTACCCTGCTTTTTCGTTCTATTTGGGCCCACCCACATTGGGGAAGGCCACCTGCTTTACTCAGTCTATGGAATTAACTGTTTATCTCATCCAGAAACACCCTAATAGACACATCCAGAAAAATGTTTAACCAAATATTTGGGTACCATACAGCCCAGCCAAGTTGACATACAAAATTAACTCTCATACCAGAATTTAAAAACTCATAAACATTTACTTTAATCTAACTTTTTACTCAAAAAATCTAGGTGTTTTTTCCACCTAGAATCACTCTAAAATCCACTTTTTGACCAACGCCAAATAATAACAATGTTAGAAAAATAAAGTATTTCTTTTTACAGGATTTTTAAAAGTAAAAAATTTGTAAAAGAATTGTTTAAAGAAGAAACGAAGAAAAAACCCTGATGAATCCCACTAACAAGTTGTGGTATAGATCATTTTATGTCACCACAGCCAGAAAAGACTATGTATTGTATGTCTTAATCACTATCATAATTAATATTTGTAAGGGAATTTGTAGTTTAAATGTGCCTTTTGTCTCAGTACTCAATTTGATTCTCAAAGCAATCCTATGAGGAAGGTAGAGTAACATTATTACTATTATCATTGTTCATTTCATTTGCCAAAGACATTGAGGCTGAAGGGGGTTTAAATCACTTACCCAAGGTCATAAGCCTTACCCAAGGAAAGCTATTGAGCAGTTTCCTGTGGTTTGCACTCACATAATAGCAACAACAGGGTGCTATGTACACATAGCCATATGTTTATATATATATTAGTATGTGTGTATATACATACATATCTGTTCACGTGTAATATATTTAATATATGCCCCTCATTTTCACCAACTCTGGATTATCAACTCCTTAAACATAGGAACGATGTTGTATTCATCTTTCTGTCTCCAGCAATGTTTACACAAGTGCCTTGCATACAGTATATAGTAAATAAATTTTGGTTAAATTGAGCTGAATTTAAAGAAATTCCTTTAGTAAGCTTGACTATTACCATATTTTGATCAATATGCTTAAAAATAAGACACACTGCCCAGCAAAGAGATTTTTCTAGATTTTTGACAGAGTTTTCAAACCACTAAATATATTCTTTTAAAAGACTTCTGTATGTCTCTAGATAATCTCCAAAAGAAAAAAAAAAAAAAGGAAAAAGAGAAAATTAGCATTTATTGAGCTTCTATCATGCACCAGGCACTGTGCTAAGTGCTTTCACAGAATTATTTTAGTTCCAAAAAGCACTAATGCAAATACAAGGCTAACAAAATCTCACCTGTCAGGGATGAATTGGAGTCACTGGGCAAGGAAAATCCTGTCTTCTATTAAGTGAAAGCTGGCAATTGAACTATTATTAAAAATAAGTATCCCGTTTGGGTGGGAAAATGCCTTCTCTCAATGAAAGTTTACTTGATGAGAGATCTCTGCCATTGGGGACAATATGAATATGACTTTTGTAATTTATCAAAAATTCTGAGCTTAGTCATAATGAAAAATTATTTTGCCCATAAAATAGTACCTTTGTAATATTTAAACTCATATATTTCAAGGATAACTTCATCTTATATTCCAAATTAATTTAAAAAATAAAACTTAAATCATAAAATCCAAAAAATGCCACATTGCTAAAACAAACCCAGACCCCACTGAAGTTGAAAATTTGGTGCAAAGCTCACAGGGCTTGTGGTTTGGGTGTTTTCCAAATGTATTTCAACTGCTGCTCTAAAGCCACGGCTCTCCCCTAAGTAGAGTGTCTCTGAATGGTAAGGAGGATGAATATCTGTAGTCGGACAGACTACCTAGAGAATCCTTATGGAAACCGCTTCCCTCCGCGCAACTACCCCATCTCCCAAATGAGAAACTGCTCGTTCATTCATTCATACAAGCATTGTTATGCACTAGACTCTTTTTAAAAACCTCTTTACCTTTTCTGGTTTTCCCCTAAGCCAGAAGAAAAGTCAGAAGCTGATAGAAAAATGAAAATAGCAACAACAAATAAATTCTTCTCATTAAAATGCTTGGTAATTTCATAATATTGATGCTTTCTGACAGTCTCCTCTATATTTACCTCACAATGAATACTACATCTATTATATGCTCCAACAAAACTTGCTTGGAGTTTAGAACATTTCAATTCCATTCTGCTCTTGCACCCTTAGTAAGTTAAGTAAAATGAGTATTTTACAGAAGATTTCAAGTGACAGTCCAGAAGTCACAAATGGCGTTTAGAACAGAGCATACCTAGTTCCCACATCATCTGTTCATCAATGCTAATGTCACCTCATCCCACATGAACCTGAAACCTTTCCTAAAGTAGCCACATGGAGAAACTACTTGTGGATATGAACATGTTAAGCATTGTTTGTGTGTGTGTGTGTGTGTGTGTGTGTCTATGTGTGTGTGTCTGTATGTGTGTGTGTTTGAGTACAAATTTAACCTAGAGAGAAGAGCAAAAGAGTTTACCATATTGTTTTAAAGTAGCCTTCTAGTGCTATATGTCTGATATTTTGCAAAATTAAACAATCAACAGTTAAATGGTAAGATTTTTTTCATTCAGAAAATGTATGGACAGTTAAATAAATTTTCTTCAGATCAAATTCACCTTGGGTGAATACATACAATTGCAAATAGCCTAGCCATAAGCGACCTTTAAAGCATCTTCTCAAACAGGGTACATGTCCATCAGCAGAATGAAAGTGCACAGGGTACCAACGTGATACAGGCTCCGAACACAGCCATTTCACATGAATATTTGAGAGGTAACTGAATTTTTGTGATCTCAAACGGTTTTTTAATTTATTTTTTTAAAAATAAGAGTAGAAAAGGTAATCAGGGATAATGATTAAACAAGTTTTAGTTCCAAGTCTTATTACTCACATTTTTCCAATTTCACAGAAGCCTCATTTCTAACCAGTGTTTGGCTGACATAATGTTAACACTCATAGAGCTTTTGTGGCAAAACAGTGAAAATACTAGGTACTCAAAAGACCTAAGTTGACCTCTGACTTGCCACTATCATTATAGGATGCCTTGGTAAGTTCTTTTAAATCTTTATGTCTGAGTTTCTTCCTCTGTAAAACAAGGTGGTTGTTCTAGATCATACCTAAACCTCTTTCTAGTCTATATTCTGTGATTATTTTTAATATTTTATCTTTGAGATAACTGGAATCTAAGAAGGTTAACTGAATCAGGGAAAAGTCTTCTCTGGGTCACTACTAATCCCCTAACAAGAACTTAACTAACTTGACCACACTGACAAGTTTCCCTTAGCAATTTTATCTAGGCTCATCTATCTACAGAAAAAGGTGGTTTATATCATTCCATATGAGTCAGTATTTTGCTGAGATAAGTACTTTTCACAATAGCATCTGTTCAATCAAATGAAATTCCTAGTCCAATTGCTACATAAAAGATCATTATATCATTCGTAACATCTGTACAAATAAAATTTCTAGATATGTAAGGGCTTTGGAAGATTTTATATTTCATATATCATGTTCCCACAACTTGTCTTCATGCTGCACTTAAGAATCCAATGTGAAGATAAATTTTCACCCTTAGTCTGAAATGTAATTTCACATAAAACCAGCTTATTATTACATCTCTTTGTAGTTCCTTTCTTATATTTTTAGAGTATTAACTCGTTCCATGCTTAAAACAGAAAGACAATTACTGTGCTATTCATCTATGAAAGATGATCATGTACAGTTTAACATCTGGTAAGCAAAAGAAAATCAGGATTACTTCTCTTAATGTAGGAAGAGTCCCTATCAGGAAAGCAACTTGAACTATAAAGAAATATTTGGATAGGAAGATAAGGAACAGAAGGAGCAAATGAAACTTCTCAGGGGGCTACTGTGTTCTATCCTTCCATAGACTTTTAGTGCTCATAGTAACTCCATTAGGCAGGCTGTTTCCATTTATAAACGAGTAAACCAATATCAAAGACATTGTTATTCCACAACTAAGCATGGTGTAGTTGGAATTCGGCCCAGCATGGTCTCCCTCGATGAGGTTATGCTGCCTCCAGATTAAAGGTAATGGGACAGAATATGCAGTTTATGACGAAGTGGGCACGTAAAGGAAAGAGAAATTAGTCCCAGATTGAGACGTCATAGACTGTACACTCCAGAAAAGAACAGTGAAGAAGGAATTAAGAGGAGAACCAAAACTTAACAATGGTCACCAACATGAAGAAGGAAAGAGAATTTCAAAGGAAGGATGGTGGGAAATGTTAAGCATTAGGAAGTTGGTAAAATATGAGAACACACTGACCACCTGTTAGTGATATCCCCATTAACCTAAGGAGACACCTATAAATCACTGATGCCTTCTTCTCCCTTACCAGTTAACAGAGCCCAATTGAGTTCCAGCCCTTCCTTTCCATTCTTCCTGCTCCCACCCAATCTCAGACTCATCATTTCACAGCTGAACAAATGTACTGGCGTGGTCTTCAGTTTGTGCCCTGGTCCATCTACACTTCATATTTTCCAGCTTAATATTCCTAAAACACTGTTTTGACCATATTACACTTCTGTGCAGAAATCAAAATGGTTTTCCACTAACCATATGGTATTCATCCTTATAGTCTTTTCCACTGCCCATATGCATTTTCACATTAAAGCTGAATCCCAATATTGCCCTAGTCAACCTGTGGGCTCTATAACCATTTTACTAGCTGTTTGACCTGCTGTAAGTTAATTATTCTATCTGTACCTCAGTATATCATCTGTAAAATGGGAATAAATAACAGCATGTACCTCTCATAATTATTTTGAGAATAAAATATGTAAAATACTTGGAACAGTGCCTGCACTGTTCAATAAGTTCTTTAAAAGTACCAGTAATCACTATCATTGTTACATTATTAAGTTTATAATAAAATAATGCAATTGTAATTGCTATTGCTTTTTTAGCCAAATACTGTATAACATCTCAACATAAATGTTATTAACAATAATAATGATAGCAATGTTGGCACCAAGATTTAAACACAAGTAATATGGCTTTAAAGTTATGCTTTTAACCACTATGCTATAATCCCATTAAAAACTATCTGATTAATGTCATTAAATATAATTCCAAGCATTTGTTCTTGCTATTTTCTATATCTAAAGGATCTTCTCATTCTCAAATTATCAAATTCTTAAATATAATCATTAAAAATCCAGCCCAATTACTACCCCTTTTAAGACATCTTTTTTTCCAGCTAAAAGTTATGGTCTAACAATTTTGAACTCTATTTACACTTTCATCTTCATTTTATGTGGCACTTAATAATTTATTGTTAGTAAATTTTAACCCACTATATTTTCATATTACGTCAAAGTTTACAAATCACTTTTAAATATACGTGATATATTTTTATAAGTGATAACTCCTTATGTTTGTGTTCTCTGTGTAAAGCCCCTGAGGGCAGGGACTGTGAATTACACCTCTATGTAATGTCACTGTCCCTTAGTACTGCACCTTACATAAAGGAGGCCTGTATAGATTCCCGTGTGGAGATTATTGATCCCTCACATGCAAGTAGTTTCAATAGAGTGGTTGAAAAAAGTAACCAAACTACTTTTCACAATGAGAAAAAAAAAAATCAATCGAGGTTTTCAGATACTAAATCTCATTTTTCTTTAAGAAATGGCTTTTCAACTTTAAAAGAATCCATTTTTATTTAAAATGTCTGTTGCTGCAAACTGTCACCTGTTTTTTCCAGATACGTTGTTGGTACTTCTAATCACTAGAAAAATGGGGTTTCATTGCCATGGTGACTGGAAGAATAAGTCTGTAGACAGGAACTACAATTCTGTCACTGTGAATAATGGCATTTTCCTTTCCTACATCTTTATTTTGATTTAATATATAAAGCCCAAAGGCAAGCCTGATTAATTTCCATTACACAAGGCATTACCCTAGTTCTGCTGCAGTAGGAATGACACATTAAACTTCAACAGCACAGTCTTACCAAGACTTGTGGCTACCTTCAAAGATTATAGTTAGAATTACCCAAAGCATCAATTTAAACATGTAATATATATTCATGTTTATGCTTCTAAGTATTTGCATTCACATAAACAACCTTTGATGTGTGTGCAGGCAGACAGCTACTATTTCCATTTTTTATACCTATCTCTGGCATCTATACTTTTCTCTGGCATCCCATTAAAGCAATGCCAGTTTCAAAACAACAGAAAAACGGAAAGGAAAAGACACAAGCAATGTAGCCAGAGGCTGCCCTATCATCCATGCATTGCATGCTTTGCGGGAAGAGTCTTGAAAATAGCGATTTAGTTTACGACTAATAGGAGATGCATGAACTCTTTCTCAAATTTTTACTGGAAAGCTAGAACTCCCACTTATGAGTTAAGGTGCAACTGTACCAAGTACAAAGTAGAACAGGTAAAAAACTGTTCTTAGTTTAACCCAGTTCCTTATTCAAAGCTGCCTCCATTTTCCACATCAATATTTTGGCAATGTTTTCTTTGCCAAATAGATATCATATTGTAAGTTCTTTGAAATATTTTTTTATTCAATAGGTATTGGTCAACAGCAAGCAAGAGAAGAAATATTCTCATAATAAGCTGAGTCCTTTATTTGGAGAGAGCTACATAGAAAAGTAACAGAGAAAACAGTGGGTCAAATTTTTTTTTAATTGGGTACAATGGGGAAGGAGTAATGATTTTGGAACTTAAACAGGGAATACACATCTCTACTCATACAAGTGACCATTATTGTTTTAATATATCTTATCCCCCCTCCCAAAGTCTTATCTTGAAAGTATACTGTTTGTTTAGAATTTCTGTTTGTTTGTTTTGTTGGTTTTTTCATTTGTTTTTTTGAGGCGGAGTCTCACTGTGTCACCCAGGCTGGAGTGCAGTGGCACAATCTCGGCTCACTGCAAGCTCTGCCTCCCGGGTTCAAGCCATTCTCCTGCCTCAGTCTCTTGAGTAGCTGAGACTACAGGTACATACCACCACACGCGGCTAATTTTTGTATTTTTAATAGAGATGAGGGTTTCACCATGTTGGCCAGGCTGGTCTCAAATTCCTGACCTCAAGAGATCCACCTGCCTTGGCCTCCCAAAGTGCTGGGATTACAGGCGTGAGCCACCATGCCTGGCCATATACTGGTTTTTGTTTGTTTGTTCTCTTAAGCTGTATTACAAGAAAAATTGAGGTATATGAAATAGGTAGCCATATTATGTAAATTATGGCATATCTTTATCATGTAAATATTAAGAACAATGTTTATGAAGATTTTTAACTACATGAAAAATGTTTAAATTATATTAAATGAAAAAGTAAAATAAAACATAGCATATCTCAACTATGAAAAAATGTATTTTACATTAAACAAAGCAAAAGGACACATGCTAAAACATTAACGGTTATCACCATGGGTGAGTAGAACTATTTTTCCTATAAGTTCTATATGCTACATTTTCTCCCAAAAAGTTTATATTAATTTCGCAATCAGGAGGGAAAAAAAACAACATTGCAAAAGAAAAAAGATTTTCAAAAGTTAGTTTCAGAGGAAATATCAAGATGAAAGGACTAGCCCAATTTATTTCTATATGTAAAAGTAATCTGTAAATTACAAGAATGATATAAATTATTGTTATTGTTATTACCATTTTTCAAAATAAAGCAACAAGGGATATTTCTGATAAAAACTGGGAGGTAAAAACCATAGAAGTGCTTAAGCAGCCTTACTTCAAATTACTGTATTTCAAAATATATTTCCTTGAGATTTTATTATCTTTAGTCTTAAAATCAAAAATAGCATTCTTCACATTACACAGTTTAACTCTAGGCATTATAAGTGATAATTATGTATTTAATTGAAACCAGCTTTTAAATATAAAGAAATTAGACCGGACACGGTAGCTCATTCCTGTAATCCCGGCTCTTCGGGAGGCGAGTGGGTCACCCAAGGTCAGGAGTTCAAAACCAGCCTGGTCAACATCGCAAAACCTTATCTCTACTAAAAATACAAAAATTAGCCAGGTGTGGTAGAGCATGCCTGTAGACCCAGCTACCTGGGAGGCTGAGACACAAGAATCGCTTGAACCCAGGTGGGTGTAGGGGAGCAGAGGTTGCAATGAGTCAAAATCATGCCATGGCCCTCCAGCATAGGCAACAAAGCAAGACTCTGTCTCTAAAATAAAGAAATGTAAAGAAATTCATTTTGTTTCCCTTTAGTAGGCAAAGTTTGTTCCCTTGAGCATCGCTGCAAGTATCTGTTATGGTGCTCCCGTAGTAGATTATTATTGACTTACACAGGTAATAATAGTATAGGAAAGTAATATTTTGATATACAATAATTTCAAACATCCTTGTTCCATGTTGTTTCCCTTTCATTCCCCTAAAGTAGGGCACTTTTCATCAATACAAGAATAAGTGGTAAGAGAACATGCCTTCATGGGCCAGCATCATCTTGATTTCTAACCTGTTCATTTAAGAGCATTTCCCCATCTTCCCACACATTTATTTATCTACTATATTTTTAAATGAATGAAATAATGCAAGCTCTAAAAGCCTCCTACAGGCCAGGTGCAGTGACTCACACCTGTAATCTCAGCACTTTGGGAGGCCGAGGCTGGTGGATCATCTGGGGTCAGGAGTTTGAGACCAGCTTGGCCAACATGGCGAAACCTTGTCTCTGCTAAAAATACAAAAATTAGCCAGGCATGGTGGCATGCACCTATAGTCCCAGCTACTCAGGAAGCTGAGGCAGGAGAATCGCTTGAACCCGGGAGGCGGAGGTTACAGTGAGCAGAGATCGCACCACTGCACTACAGCCTGGGCGACAGAGAAAGACAATTGTCAAAAAAAAAAAAAAAAAAAAAAAAAAATCCTCCTACATTAGTCATAACCAAGTTTACCTATTAACAAAAAAGTTTAGGGTAAGCATCATACCATATGTTTATAACCACTGTAGGTGGGAAAGAACCATTCCTTTCAGTTCATCAGTAAAAGTTATTAATTTCAGAAGCAAAATTTCATCCACTTTGCAAAATGCATATTTATTTCTTTAGAATTTCTGTAATAAGAGTCACAATACAGACAAAACACTGAAATAGTTACACATGTTAACATCCCCAAAAATCATACAAGGTGATTTTAAGTTAAGCACAATAGTATTTCATTAGAGAAAATAAACCTCTGGCAATTTATCTATCAAAACCTTTCAGGCTGGGTGCGATGGGTCATTTAAAAATACAGTAGGTAAATAAATGTGTGGGAGGATGGGGAAATGCTCTTAAATGAACAGGTTAGAAATCAAGATGATGCTGGCCCATGAAGGCATGTTCTCTTACCACTTATTCTTGCATTGATGAAAAAAGCACTTTGGGAGGCCGAGGTGGGTGGATCACCTGAGGTCAGGAGCTCCAGACCAGCCTGACCAACATGGCGAAACCCCAACTCTACTAAAAGCACAAAAATTAGCTGGACGTGATGGTGGACGCCTGTAATTCCAACCACTTGGGAGGCTGAGGCAGGAGAAACACTTGAACCTGGGAAACTGAGGTTGCAGTGAGCCAAGATTGCACCATTGCACTCCAGCCTGGGCGACAGAGCAAGACTCCGTCTCAAAACAACAACAACAACAACAACAAGAAAACTTTCAAACTAAGAGCAATATCTTTAAATCGTAAATTACGAAGTCTTTTACAATATATCATGTTGGGGAGTTGCTGGCGATATATTTTAAAAGAACACAATAATGGGCCTTTAAAGAGCAGTAGTCCTTTCACTGAATTCAGTGCTAAACGGATTTTTATTATCCCAGTTAATGACAGAGGGTGGCATGCTCAAAAAGCTGCAAATACTAGTAAGAAAAATAATTAAAATATTAGAAAACAAGAGTTGTATGTAAGGGGAGAAATTGGATAGTGGAGGGAAACAGGGAAAACTTGGTAATGATATAAGTGTATTGGGCTCTCGATTTCACCGACGAAAAATCAGAAATGAGTTTATATTAAAGCAGAGAAATTTAAGTTAGATATTAAAAAGAATTCCCTAAAGTTTATTGGTTTCTACAATCAATTGCCATGGAAAACTATAGCTCTCTTCCCTTGGAAATTGCTAGGAAATTGATGGACAGAACGATAAACTGAACATTGTTTAAAACAAAGCCCTCTCTGCCTCGGGAATTTCATACTGTATTATTGCTGCCTTGCTTTCTGTCACTGAACACTGGGCCCTCTGCTCTCTACTACTTACTTTTACTAAATATTCTTCTCTCCTACTGCCTTGAGAAGGCATTTAGCAATATGACATAAAAGATACTGTGCTCTACCAAGAAGGAAAAACAAAACAGCACACCTCCTCAAACGTTCATTCATTAATGTTTGCTAAATGTCCTCTATGGACCAAGCACCATGAGAAACCATGAGAAGCTCTCGGCATACAATGGTGAGCAAGACAGCCGTTTCACTCATGTCACTTAGAGCCTAATGGAACAGACAAACTGTACAAGAAGAAGTAACAATAAAAGGATTTTAAGTACAAATTATTTTTAAGAAACAAACAAAATTCTATGAAATTCAGATTTCTGTGAAAGCATATAAGCAAGTTAACTTAAGCTTCAAAAAGGAAGAGAAGCTTAAGCTTAGAATTAAAGGCTAAGGAGGGTGAAGGCTCTCCAAAAACATCTTGGGTGAAGGCCCAAAAGTTGAAAAAAGAAAACAACAGAAAATGGTGCGACCAGGAGAGGGAAGGGTGAAAGACTCAGCTAAGCAGGATAATGAAAACTTCAGCCTGTTAGCCATGCTGGCATGGTTGGGTTTTATTAGGGATTGCACAGATTTCACTTCAGAAGGAACACTCTGGGTATGGTATGGAGAACACACGGAGGAGAGCGATAATGGAGTGGGGGAAACCCATTGGTAGCTGTTACCATCACACAAGGAACAATACTGGTTGGCAGAACTAAAGGAGTCGCAGAAGGAACAGAGAGAAATGGACAAACTTGAGAAAATTGCGAGGAAAATAGACAGGACATGGTGAATGAAAAATTATGGGTGGTGCCAGGAAAGTCAAGAATAGTTCTCAAGTGTCTGGTGCGAACGATGAGCATCATTCACTGAGAAAAGCCTGGGCAAAGAGCAGATTCAGTGGGGAATGGGGAATGACAGATTCAGTCTGAGCCATTTTTAATTGGAGATGCCCAACTACAGATCAGGCCCACTGATCAAATTCCCCCAAGACAATTTCAAATAAAATCCAGCAACATGTGGTATCATTGGTACTCCCTGGTTTACAAGTATCTTCAGCATTCCCACTCATTCCCACCAATGAGGACCACGTGGTTTTGACGCTAATGTTAAATAATTAATTAATTTCATTATATTTGATAAAGATCAACATCACCTTAGTTGAAGGAAGGAAATGTTTTCCAACTTAGAAACACAGTCTTGCTAAAAGAAAGGTTAACTTCTTTTAGCATAATTTCTAGTTAATCTATTTATAATGCCTTTTTTTACATAAAGAAAACGGAAAGTAAGTTCAGGTCCAAGTTTATGAATCATGTTCTTGTTCAGACATATTTGACATTTCCAATTTTAGCCATGTCACTAAGATGGAAAAATTCATGATTTAGTAAGCCGAGCAAAGTTCACTGATCATCCAGTATTTAATTAGAAAATCCTCAAGTTTTCAGGGCAAACCATAAGCTATATCTGTTTTAACTCTGCTATTCTATTAACCTATCTATTAACATTCGGGAGCTGAAATACTGCACAGTATTCAGCATGAGCTACAGCTTTGAATTCATGATCACATAGGCAATAAATACTCTGCACTGAAGGCCAAAGGACAATTTAAACAGCCCTAGTTGCTTTAAATAAATCAACTACGCTTTCTCTTTAGTATCTCTTTCCAATTAACAGTAACATTTTCCTTATATTTTTTCCATCAAACTAAAGTTATAATTAAGGCAAGAAATACCTATTCTTGCATGTGTTTTCTTACAGTAATAACAGTACGTGTGTGTGTGTGTGTGTGTGTGTGTGTGTTAAAGAGGAGCAGGAAGTGTTTGTGTTTTTACGTCACTTGAACTATATAAAGAATTCAAGATACCACAACTGGAGAATACCAGTGATGTCAGGATTCTTCTCCAGAACAGCCACTGTTGCGGTCCAGTGCTGCACACCACCAGACCTTCCTAAATGTTACTTTCAAATCGTTCATCTGCTTTCTCTCATTATCTGCCTGCTAAATGGTAATTTAAAACAGGCAACATTAAGAGGATAAGCACTCACAAAAGCAACCAAAGAAAATGGAAAGAATGTAACAAATTTTACTGGCATACATTTTTTAAGCAATAGAAACTAAAACCAAGTCATGTCAGCATACAGCCCTTTCTCTGGATTCCTCTCAGATTAATCTCATGCTTTTCCATAGCTCTTCTCTTCTCTCAGGTACTTTTCTTTCTGCTACCAATACTATCTCCAAACATTTCCTGCACTAAAGCTTTTTTAAAACAGCGTCCTCTCTTGAGAAGTAACAGGTGCAACCGTTAAAGAGTTAAAAGCTTGAACTTGAATAAGACATAGCTAACTTCTGCTACTTAAAAGTTACATGACACATGAAAGTTTTTTAACTTCTTTAGGGCTCATTTATCGTGTCTATTAAATTAGGATAACAAGTTGTTGTAAAAATTAACTAAGATAATACATAAAAAAGATCTTAAAACAGTGCTTGGTAGTCAGAATAATGAATGTCAGCTATTATTTTTCTAATTTGCTTGGCAGGCTATGGATGAACAGCTGAGGAAGTGAACAAGCTATAATTATTCTCTGGAAATGATGAGGTGAAGACGAATGACCTTCAGATATCTTCACATGACAATGGAGCGATTTGAAGAAGGAACGCCAATATCAATCTCATGCCTTAAGCAGTGTAACAGAATTTTTTTAAAGACTCCATTGACCCTAAAATAGACTTTGTGGATTGTTTATGTTGTTGGCACTAACCCTATGAAGATATGGGGGGTCAGGGAGGATATACTAATAATCTAGGACAGGCTTTCATAAATAAATGGTTGCCTCCTGACCAGTCGGCATGACCTCAGTCTGTAATGTTTATATCCATCACTACAATAAAAAAAAAAAATAGTATTCATTGTAGGGAGAGAAGATAAAGATTACTCTCAACCATAGAAAAAGTGACATGAAAATGTGGATACAAATCTTTTTTCTGTACATTTGAATTACATTTTCTTCAAGCAAAAACCAAGTAGCAATTATAGTTATAAACTGAACCCATGACTTTTGTGCTGTTAGCTTTTTTGGGACTCCTCTGGGAGCCTTTGCTATTGCACTCCAAGTTATTCTGCTTTATGTCTTAATTAGATTAAACTGCATCACTTGAATCTGAGATCATCCTAAATCTGCCTCCTAAATGGCAATTTAAAACAGGCAACATTAAGAGAATAAGCACTCAGAAAATCAAGGTAAGAAAACAGAAAGAATGTAACAAATTTTACTGGTGTGCATTTTTTTAAGCAATAAAAACTGCAACCAAGTGATGTCAGCATGCAGTCCTTTCTCTGATAGAGAGGCTAATGAACCCAAATGCTGACCTACAGCTCTTAAAACCAGATAGGAAAAGTCCACTGAGTTTTCTGTGGGTTTATGAAAAATGGTATAAATATGGTATCAGAAACTCGCATTCATTGAGCACTAGTGACAAATAACACTGCAAATTCTCATTCCCATAACTGGAAAAATATAGAAAGCCCAATAAATCAGGTTAAATCTTGTATTTACCTATTATTTGAATAAAATCTTTCTAAAGTCATGGTAAACAAAACACATTTTCAACTCAAAACATTAAATATTCTCTCCTATTCAATTGTATTTGTAAAGATCCAGAAATCTCAAAAAGAAAATCAAATCAAAGAAACTAGAAAAGAACCCAATTAAAAGAAAATCTTCAATGTCTCCCATCAAACTAAATGCATTTCCATTGTAAGTTTTTAGTGTTATAATCAAACAAGATATTTTAACTCTTCAGTTTCTTCTTTAGTCAGTACAGTATATCTCCTTTATGGATAACATCATAAATGTTGAACCATCCCTAATCGAAAAATCTGAACTCTGAAGAACTCCAAAATTCAAAACTTTTTGAGCACCAACATGATGTCCAAAAGAAACACTCTGGAGCATTTAAGATTTTGGATTGTCCAGATTAGGGATGCTCAACTGTAAGTATATAATGCAAATATTTCTAACTTAAAAAAAAAAATCTGAAATCTAAAATACTTCAGGTCCCAAGCATCTCAGATGAAAGATACTTGACCTATATAAAACAGCCTAAAAGAGCTTTAATCAAAACTGACTCCATCTGACGTTTGGATCTAGTCTATATTGTCTTTCCTTGGTTATGACATACCTCAGTCAAGATCGCTTCATTATTACAACAAAAAAAAAAAAAGTGCATTGTAGGAGAAATAATTTGGGGAGAAATCCAAAACTTTAAAATGTCAAGCTAAATTAACCATAAAATCTTCACTGCAAGTACATCATTTTACTGATTGAAAACTCACTTTTGAACATGTTAAAATGAGGTGTGAATATCTGCAATACATGATAAAGAGCACATTGTTTTATCAAAGCACAATTACTTTTGTCACAGGTAACGGCACAGGCATTAAGAGATTGGGTTGACTGAGGAAGGGGAACATCACACACTGGGGCCTGTTGTGGGGTGGGGGGAGGGGGAAGGGATAGTATTAGGAGATATATCTAATGTAAATGATGAGTTAATGGGTGCAGCACACCAACATGGCACATGTATACATATGTAATAAACCTGCACGTTGTACACATGCACTCTAGAACTTAAAGTATAATAAAAAAATAAAAAATAAAGAGATTTGGGTGACTGAAAAATGTCTGCAATAATCTGAACATTTTCCTTTTTCTTTGCTTTGCTTTCTTTTCAGGAGACTATTAAAATTAGATAAGCATTTATGTCTATTTTTTCATGATTCTTGTATCCATTTAATGCTGTAAATTATTGTTGCTGTGAGGTGAGAAAATGACGACCACTGCTCAAGTTTATAAAGGATATGGAACATAGCTACTTGCATGCATAGGACACCTCTAGAAAAATACACAAGTTATCAGTCACTGTGATTTCTTCTGGGTAGATGAGCAGTTTGGCTCACGGGTGGGGTAAGACCTCTTTCACCTTTCTGTTCCTGTACAATGAACCCGTGTAACCCTTTTAAAAACAACAAAATATTCTAAAATTAAACATATAGAGCCAAAGACGTGCAAATTTAAAACTATCATTTATGAAACAGATTACATGTCAGTCATGATAACCTAAAATGTATAAACCAGAAGAAGTAATCTCTAAAGAAGATTTCTTCCACTGCTCAAAGGAAACAAATCCAGATGCTTTGAGGCACAGCAAAGCTAGCCCCAATGGTGTGAGCTGGCTCAACAGAAGAACAAGCTTCTCAGCTTGTGAGACCAAAGGCTCCCTCTTTCTAAGGAGACCACTTCCTCAACTAGGAGGCTTCCTGTGGCTCCCACCATCATGGTTACCTCACTGTTACCATCCCTCCACCCATCCCTATAAAGATGCAAAGTCTTAAAGGGCAGGTCCCTCTCCTATAGCCTTCTCCTGGAGAATACAGTCCAGCACTGCTTCATGACATCTCAAGGATTCTGGCACACTTGGTTACTTCTCCACTTTTGAGTTCCTCAGTTACTCTGATCTCATATTTTACCATGTGACACTAATGGTATATGCAACCAAGCTCCTTTTGCATAAAATTAAACCCATGTATTTACTCAGTAAATATTTTTTGAGACTATACTATGTGTCAGGTCCTGTGTTGGGCACCTGGAAAACCTATGGCATATAATTATATCAATAAAAATTAGAATCTAAAGATCATAATTATCTAATACCTTGCCAGTGTAATTACTAAAACTCACTTATTGAATACCCTCCTCTGAGCCAGCAATGTACTAAATGCCTACTATACATTATTTCTAATTCTTCATAGATATTAATATTTCAATTTTATGGATGAGGAAACTGAGACTGGAAGGATTTTAGTTATTTGCCAAGCCCAGATAGTGGGTAAATAGCTGAGCCAGAACTAGGGACAGGTCTATCTGGTTCCAAAGGCTGAGCCCCTTCCACTGGCTACACCACTGCTGCCTCAGTGGAAAATAATCAAGATTCTTTTTGCATCAGTTTTGAATATAATGCTATTTTTCTTTTTTTATTATTATTGTTACACAAAATCACTTAGGCGCAAATTTCCTAGCAACATAGAAAAGCAAAACTAAAATGTAAATGTAATGAAGGCCAATAAAATAAGGTTATTGGTTAAAGGAAGTTGGAAGAGAAAATGCCCAATTTTATAGTGTACTAAATTCTACTTCACCTACCTGAAAACTATATTACGTATTTCCTTTGGCCTTCTTTTCTCTTTGACCTTAAATAAGCAGCTAATAAAGAGAATAAATAGTCTTTCCCTTGGTAAAATAAATTAGGTGAATATGGTTCTTTCACTTAGGTGATGAAGCACTCCCAGAAGACCAACTATGTCAACATCCACCCCTGTCTTCGCAGTAATGTGAAAATCCCATCTACCATCTTGGATTTGCTCTTTGGAGGCCTAAATTTTCAAAGTCTGTGTAATTCATTATATTAAACATTATTGAGTGTCAGTCACATGCTATGAACTATGCAGAAGAGAAATTTGACCAGCATCTTTCCAGGGAGTTCTTTACATCAAAAACTTCAACCCTGAACACCACAGTGATTTTTCATACCAATGATTTCCTTCTTACTTCAAATTTTAAGATGGGGGTTAAGAACCTGAGGAAAAAGTATATAATTTTATAGCACTCACACTAAACTTTTTCAAAGAATTTGCAGGAAAAAAATCCTCTCAAAATTCTAACAATGTTTTTATTCTAAGTGGTATTTTCAGTAAATTCTCATTCAACTTGGTATACAGTGTATTTTTGTAAATTTTTTTAAAGTTAAAAATAAAGGGTGGGCATGGTGGCTCACGCCTATAATCCTAGCACTTTGAGAGGCTGAGGCAGGTGGATTGCTTGAGCCCAAGAGTTCAAGACCAGCCCGGGCAACGTGAAGCCCCATCTCCACAGTAAATACAAAATTAACCAGTCATGGTGATGTGTGCCTGTAGTTCCTGCCACTCAGGAGGCTGAAGTAGGAGAGTCCCCTGAGCCCGAAAAGTCAAGGCTGCAGTGAGCCATGATCACCACCTCACTCTAGCCTGGACAACACAATGAGACTCTGTCTCAAAAATAAATCAAATAAAAATCAAGGTTATATCTCTTTTCAGTTATATTACAACAAAATTATAGAGGGGGATGAAAGTGTTCATTGATGTGTGCCACATTGAATAAATGAACTACCACTGGCTACATGCCATTATTTAAATACACCAGCTTGTTACTGCCCTTTCAGAGCCAAATTTTAAAGCAGGAATACATGTTGGAAATCATTTAATCCAATACCCTCATGTAATGGCTATAGAACAGAGGGAATTAATGAGAGTATTAGCTAAGATTAGCCAAATAATCTCCTTTGTAATATGTGTTCATTGGTGTTTGTATTCGTTTCCCAACTGTTCATAAAGTTCTTTGAAAGCAGAGTTTTTCTACCAAATGGAAGTTAAGTATGTACTATGGACAAGGTACTGTGGGAGTTAGGCCCAGAAATAAATAATTGAGATGCAAAGTGGTATTACTACAAAAAGCAATGGATCAAGGCCTAATAAAGCTTCCAACCACGCTTAGAAGATTTGCAGGGAGCCTCATCATCTGAACTGACATTTGAGCATGTCATGAAGTATGGGTAGGCATTTACCAGGCAGAGAATGAGAGTGCTGAACATTCCAGGCAGGGGAGACAAAGTCACACAGTAGGAATAGAGCAGGTCTGAGGGAGTGAAGGCCTCCATGGCTGGGTATTAAGTACGGTGTCAAGTGGGACAGAAAAGGAAAGTTAGGGTCAATTTGGGCTTCATCCAAAAAGCAATGGTGAAGGAATGGAGGTATTTAAGCATGATATAAGATTTGCATTTTAGAAATGTCCCAATATATGCCCCGTGAAAAATCAAAGGAGGAAGGGAGGATGGGAAAGGGGAAAGAGGATATATGAAATAAAGACAATGGGGATGAAAAGAGGTCAGATGCCACACATAGTGTTACTTTCTTTGTAATCCACTACAGCCATAGGCTCACTAAGATACTTCATTCTTACCAGATTCTCAATGGATTAAAAAAACAAAGATTATAGTAATTGTCCTCATTACTAAGAAGAAATCTTCCAATAAAAGGTAATGGATTTTTACATTAAAAATTAATTGTGTAAAAAATATATCTCCAATTGTTTATTTAACTAGATGCTAACAACTGAACATTTTAATTTAGCTCAAATTGCTAAGTGCCATGCAGAGTCTTATACAGTCCTACGGAAGGAGCAAATTGGCACTGAACTACATCAGTAAATTAGGCTGTTAAATAATCATCAATACACAGAAAAGTAATATAACCTTTATATTTCCTGCTTATTAGAAAACGACGAATTGCCAACTTGTCAAAACAATATGTTCTCATATGATTATTACTTTTGAATAGATAAAATTAGTTGGTTGAAAGCAATTATATTTGACCCAGTGGTTTCCAATATTATCAAAAGTACTAAAGACAGCCTTTCTCTGTTCAACAGCAATCCTGTTTTAAGGCTAATAATCACTCTGTGCATCACCAGAAAACCCATCCTTATAATTAGAAAAATAAGACACTAACACCTCCACCTTGGGCAAACAGCCTTACCCCTGGGTCTCAGTTTTCTTATATGCAAATTGCAACAGTTATGCCTGTCAGATCTACTGTCCAAGGTATTGCTTGGAATCAAATAAGACAATTAATGTGAGATCAATTATAAACTGTAAAAAAAATGAAAACAAATTAAGGAATCTTTTAAATACACCAAGTTGTTACTACCCTTTCATAGCCAAATTTTAAAGCAGGAATATTTGTTGGAAATTATTTAATCCAATCCCCTCATGTAATGGGTACAGGTGGCAAAAATCAGAACTACTAATCATCTTTCCTCAGAATTCAGAGCACACACAGTTGGTATCACTCACTTGAAAATCAATCTTGGATGGTATCATATTCGTTTGTATATACGTTGCACCATTTTGAATTTTTCAAAGTATCTTTTATTTTCCTTTCAATCAAATGTTCTATTTACCTTTTTGATTAAAAAATTGATAATCGAAAGTTCAAAGTCTACTCTTCCAATTCCCTAATTAAACATACCCTAATTTTCTGTGTACAAATTACTTTCATCTCAAATTTCTAAGCCATAAGGATGGAATAACAAAAACAGATGAAAACAAAAATATACCGTTTTATAAGATTCTAATAAATCAACAGCTATTCTTTTTAGCTTTAGACTGGTTTACAGAGAGAGGAATGATTTCCCAGATTAGTTAACAACTATGGAAAGATTATTTATTTCCATATAATGAATAGCTAATAAAGAGTCTTTCATCTAATATTTTATATTAACATTGTTGAATATCTGGAACATATGCCAAAACATCCTAAAGAAAAGAGGCAGACATTTTAAAATGCTAAACATTATCTTGCCAATTAATTTTTGTTAAAACAAATAATTTAAGAATTCATGGAAATATGCACCGCTATCTTTTCCTTTTTAAAATTAAACTAAGAACTTAAGACCCTTGAAAATATTAATTGGAAAATGATATTTTATATATGTAACTAGAAAATAATTACAAAATTCAGCAAGTTAAACTGGCACAATGGTTATTTAATAACCTGGTACAAAACATATGTCTATAATACATATTGTCTAGGAATATTATACTGTGAATCTTCTTATATAACACGTGAATAACTCTCTCTATGAAAATTCTCAGTATGTGTCAGCACAGTGAAACCATTGATCATATACTACCTCAAATAATTGAGACCCAGAGTTTTTGGTTATTGAAATTCCCTTTCATTGTACTTAAAATATAAAATTAGTTTTTAGACAGAGGTACATGTATACACAATGGCCCTCTTTATGAAGCCAATGTTTCATTAAAACCCCTTTTTGTCACTCTACAAAAGGGCACTCTGAGCCTACCAACAAAACAGCTGAAAAGAACAGTAGCAATGAGTAAATGTCCCCCCACTGGGTCTACAAAAAGTGTATGTTCCCCTCATGAAGAAGGCGTGCACGTAGCATGGCTGGGAAGCAAGTACTGGGTCTATTGTGTATTGTGTATGATCTCAAGTAGAGAAAACCATCTGTCCTTTTGCCCTAAAAGAGGACCCCCTGTGAGCCTCTTCTCACCAGTCATTATAGTTTCCTTCAACCCTGACACTAAACAGGCTTTGAACTGACGGCTATCTGTCACAAAAAGTTCATCTCTAGCTATTTTTCCCCAGAGGTTTCATAGGGTTTAGGCTAAGGTGACCAACCATGTCCTAACAAAAAGATTAGTGTGTGCCAGCATAAAGTGAGACAGAGATGTGTGACCCACTTGCCATACAGAATGGAGAACAGTGAATGTAGTCAACTACAGAATACGCAAAGGTGCCTAGGGGAAAAGAAATGAGGATGGCTGAGGGCTTCTGTATTCTCTTGGAAACAAGTGCTCTTTAATGCTAACAAGCATTCTCTCAAAGAATTGTAATGATCCTGTCTCCTTCACTGTTTCTCCAAGAAATATTCATAGAAATGACAATTCCTATTCAACCCCGGGCAAACTTAAAACTGGAGGGCAATATTAGGTTTCTCTCTGTAAAGTTTTTTTTAGAAGGTAATCACTTGGTAGGGTTGTTGAATTGTCACAGTCCCTAGGGTTTGTCTAGCCACCACCCTGATGCCAAAATGGCAAGAGGCCTTCTACAGCATTTCCAGAGAAAGTCATGTGAGCATTTTCCTTCCTCACAGCCTCCCTCCACCACCCCTGCTTCTCAATCCACTGGGCAAACACCTACCCATTATTCAGCATTCAACTCAAAGACAACCTTTTCTATAGACTTCCCTGCTCATTCTTCTCCTCCATATATACTGCTGTCATAGAACTGATAACATTTAATTGTCATTACACGTTCTTACTGGATGATAAGCCCTCAGGGATAAAGATTGTCTTATTTCTTAGCTGGGCATGGTGGCTCAAGCCTATAATCCCAGCACTTTGGGAGGCTGAGGCGGGTGGATCACCTGAGGTCAGGAGATCAAGACCATCCTGGCTAACATGGTGAAACTTCATCTCTACTAAAACTACAAAAAATTAGCTGGGCATGGTGGTGGGTGCCTGTAATCCCAGCTACTCGGGAGGCTGAGGCAGGAGAATCACTTGAACCCAGAAGGCAGAGGTTGCAGTGAGCCAAGATCGCACCATTGCATTCCAGCTTGGGTGACAGACCAAGACTCTGTCTCAAAAAAAAAAAAAAAAAAAAAATTGTCTCTTTTTTTATACATCTAACACAGTACTTGCCATAGTAGGTGCTTAACAACTATTTATAGTACAATTCTTTTGAGGGAAATCTTACAAAACTGGGTTTTATTCAACTTACTGAGCAGAAGAGAGGACCACCTTAAAGAAGTCTTACCAGAATCTCGAAAAGGGTAGAAGACGTTAGGGAAGGAAACATTCAGGGTTTTAGCGGCTGGTGTCAGTCATAGAGTAGTTTCAGGGTAGAAGTTAGTTACTGTGGCCTAGGCAGGAATTGTTCTATACTGAATTCTTGAATTCTCTCAATGATGGTGAGCCCACCACATGAAAAGAAAGTCATTTTTTAAACAATCTTGTTAGAGGGGAAAAGTTCTCTTATTTTCAACAGAAATGTGCTCCCTGTTCATTTCCACCCTGGGACCCAAGTTCTGCCCTGTAGTAGAAATAGCCCACCACACATTGGAAGACAACCACCACGCTTTCCTTAACATCACTACCACCAACCACTTCTAGTTCTTGTCCTTTGCAAGGTAAATGTTTCCATTCTCTTCTGCTGTTATTCCTACAAGATACATTTTAGATGCTTTCATCTTCATTGCTCCTGCCTGGAACTCCTCTAATTTGTAACCATTTCCTTCTAAATGAAACAAACTACTGCATGCATGATTCAAACTGTGCATCATGTAATAGAACTACTATTAGTTTGTTCCAGGAACAATATTGTTATTAATATTGCATTAATTATTCCCCTTTTGCCTTCTCCTTGGTATCCCTCTCTCCTTGCTTCTGAAAGGGATGATTAAAAACTTCAACAGAATTTAGGAATTCTGTTTCCTCAATGACCATGTATTTAACCAAACAGAGAGAACTCGTGTATAAAGTCCATTATTATCCATACATTCATACTAATTTAGAGCTTTTGTTAAAAGCCACAGATTACAAGCAGTTGCTTCAAGTAATTAGTCTGGTTGAAAGACAGAAAGAAGAGTGGGGCTAGGGTGGGAGCTGAAGAGTGGGGGAGGAAAAATCTTAACTGAATTCTTCAATTTTGAAATAGATTTTTTTAAAATGTTCTCTTCTGAAAGTATCTAGCAACTAAATTAGATTTGTCCTATGTGAAAATGTCAGAACAACATCCCCAGAGAACCTATATTTTCATATTCTTCAAACAACAAATAAGAGTCTTTGTTGAAAATACCAACACATAAATCATAGAAAAATTTCACTTAATAGTAAATACCCTTGGAATCTTCCAGAGAACTTAGATTATATAGCATTTCCATGTATCCATTTTTGATTCTACAGTCCAATATTTGAGTTTTCTGGCCCAACTAATACATTTTATTATTATGTTATACCATGACTTGCATGTTAATATAATTTCCCATTTCTAGAACTGCAAACAAAATGTGTTATTATTGGCCGGGCGCAGTGGCTCAGGCCTCTAATCCCAGCACTTTGGGAGGCCGAGGCGGGTAGATCACGACGTCAGGAGATCAAGACCATCCTGGCTAACACGGTGAAACCCCATCTCTACTAAAAATACAAAAAATTAGCCAGGGACGGTGGCACATGCCTGTAGTCCCAGTTACTCAGGAGGCTGAGGCAGAAGAATCACTTGAACCTGGGAGGCAGAAGTTGCAGTGAGCTGAGATCACACCACTGCACTCCTCTCTGGGCAACAGAGCGAGACTCCGTCTCAAAAAAAAAAAAAAAAAAGAAAGTGCTATTATTTTAATGAGCTTAATGAGCTTGACCTGAATCAGCATATCTACTCAGGTCACCTCTCTACAGCACAGAACTAGAACCTGATCTATACAATTTCAAATCCAACATAATCTACTTGTCAGGGAACATGCAGCTATGTAGCTTTATAAATGTTCAGTGATTATATCCTTTGGCATTCATATTTCTTATATTATTTCTTATATGTTGAAATGGTATCTTACAAAAAAAATATTTGGCAGTTTCATCAAAGAAAAAGGTTGAATGCCTTAAACTATTAATTTGTATTTAATTTAGTTCTATAATTCTTTGGGAAATGTTTTATATGTTTTTCCTGGGAAAGTTATATTTGTAGAGCTGAAGGTCCATTGGCCAGCTCCTTGAGTATTCTGAAAAACTAAATATACTATCAAATATATATGAAATGTATTCTTATGAAAATTTACAATACAATACACTGAGTATTTAGGTCTGGCTAATTGCAGGAAATTGCCTTCTGTTAATGATGTAGTTAAAACAAAAATATTGTCCCCATGGAACACCTTCTAGTTTCAATTCTGTTTATAAAGAATTTGGTGAGTTGGCACAATGTTCACTTCCCTTAAAGGACTCTCTCTTGACAAATGATTCTTTTTTAAGAAGAGCTTCTTAGTCCTTTAGACTGTTCTAACAAAAATACCATAAAATAGGTAGCTTATAAAATTAACATTGATTTCCCACAGTTCTGGAGGCTGGGAAGTTGAAAATCAAGGTGCCAGAAGATTCAGTACCTGGTGAGGGCCCGCTTCCTCTTGAATGGCACCTCCTAGCTGTGTTCACACTTGGTGGAAGGGGCATGTCAACTCCCTATGGACCTTTTTATGTGGGCACTAATCCAATTTATCTGACCTCTGTCCTCATGAACTCGTCACCTCTCAAAAGACCTACCTCTTAATTCTATCACACTGGAGATTCATTTTTAACATACGACTTTTGGGCAGGGGGTGGGGGAGACACAGACACCCAGACCACATCAAAAAATAAATTAATCCTCTAATTTGTTGTAACTGGTTCACAATTCTATTTTAATTTCTGCATTAATTATATGGCTTACTGTAAGATTTTCATAGTCAAGAACATAGTCAAGGACCAAGTTCACAATTCTATTTTAATTCCTGCATTAATTATATGGCTTACTGTAAGATTTCCAAGTCAAAGAAAGCACATAGTCAAGGACACAGATTTCGTGTTTGGCCAGTAAGAAGGGAATTTTAGGATTTTTTAAAAATATACCTCTCTGGCTGGGTGCAGTGACTCACGCCAGTAATCCCTGTGCTTTGGGAGGTTGAGACCATCCTGGGCAAAATAACAAGACTCCATCTCTACAAAAAATTAAAAGATTAGCCAGGTCTGGTGGTGCACATCTCAGTCCCAGCTGCTCCAGAAACTGAGCTGAGAACTGCTTGGGTCCAGGATTTTGAGGCGATAGTGAGCCCTGACTGTGAGCTTGGGTGACAGAGCAAGACCCTGTCTCAGTCAACTAAAATAAAAAATATACCTGTCTCAAAATTGGAAATAAACTGTGATTTTTTGAAAAGTAAAATGTTTATAAAAGTAAACTAATATGAAAGATAAATGTATACACAGGCACACACACATGTTGAAAAGCTTTTATCAATTGCATTAATCATTTTTTGTTAATGAGCCATATCCACAACAACCGTGTGAACATTTGCTCCTTATTCTACTATGTATCTACCTTTCCTCTTTCTCCAGCATCCTGGAACTTTACTTTCTTATCTTACATTTGTTTTCTGCAGACCAAATCAGTTCTGAAAATTCTACATTTGGGGTACCAACATGAACAGTCTGCTCTAATAAAGAATTCTCAATCTGATGATCCTCAGGATACTGAAAGATAAGGCAAGGTCTAAGATCTAGCAAAGGGTTTACATTGTCTTGTGAGGAAACTAGAGTTCCTGGAGCTTTTCCACAAGTTTGGCCTGCACTACCTGGACTGGTCCATCTGGGTCTGCTATAGAAACAAAGATAAAAATTTAAAATGTTAAACACTTCGCAGGACCAAACAATGAAAATGACAACATAATTAAATGTCGAGGCTTACTTTCTCTGGATCACCATCGTGCATTACTATATGTTCAAAAGAAGTTTAGAGACAAGAAACACCTCAAATATCCATCAATTCAGAGTATTTTAAAAATTACACATCCATTCAATGGAATTCTACTCAGATACTAAAGCAGCAAAAGATGAGACAGCATAATCTATAAAATACTCTTGCCAAAAATGTTTAACCTGAATCTTATCAAGTTTACAGGTACATAAGAAATAGCAGACAAGTGAAATAACACCATGCATAAACAAATAAATTGAGAACATAGAATGTTCTAACAAATACAATGCATAAACCTTGAGTAGATCTTAGTCTAGGGGAGAAAAGTTAGCTATAAAGACATTCATGAGACAGTGCTGGAAACCTGAACGTATACTGAATATTAGATGACATTAGGAAATTATTTTCTTAGGTATGATTAGAGTATTGTGGTTATATCTTTATAAAATTCATGCTGAAATTTTTTTTTCTGAGACAGAGTCTTGCTCTGTCACCCAGGCTGGAGTGTAATGGCAAGATCTCCACTCACTGCAACCTCCACTTACTGGGTTCAAGCGATTCTCCTGCCTCAGCCTCCCAAGTAGCTGGGACTACAGGCGCACACCACCACACCTGACTAATGTTTTGTATTTTTAGTAGAGACAGGGTTTCACCATGTTGGCCAGGCTGGTCTCGAACTCCTGACCTCATGATCCGCCCACCTCAGCCTCCCAAAGTGGCTGAAATACTTAATGGTAAAGTGTCATAATATCTACAGCTTACATTCAAATGGTTCAACAAAATGTATGTGTTTACATACACATGTAGCTATAGATATAAGAAATATAAATATGTAGACAAAGCACATCTTAAAATGTTAGACTTTAATATTAAATAGGAAAAGAAATTAATTAATTAATTGGGAGAGTATAAGAAAACACTTTACAAAACAGTATGCAAAGGGCTCCTCTAAATAAGTGTAGTTAACTACAAGCAATATATATACTAGTTACCATTCACTAGTTTTCAAAGAATAAAATTACAATTAAACTAAAACTGATCAGGGATTGCTTAACTTTTCTTGATTATCCAGCTTGTAATCAAGTAACCATACAGTACAAAGGTTCTTATAAATTGACTTAAAGTCATTCTCCAAAACTGTTTTCTTGAACAAATTTCCACATCAGTTCCTATGTTTTCCTTACAACAGCAAAAAAAAAAAAAAAAAAAAAAAAAAAAAAAAAAAAAAAAAAAAAAAATCTAAATTCCAAATAAATAAGGTATTTTTTTAAGTGGGAGGGATGAAAATAACAGTTATTTTGACGTTTTAGGCTCCTTTTTAATCAAACAGTAGAAATTTTAATTTCTACTAGCACTTCACCACTCAAACCACCTTAGGAATGTTTAGGTGATCAGACAGTCCCTTCTAGAAGGCACCTGGATAAGAGCTGGTTGTGACCTAAAGGGATAACAATGTGTTAACTACTAACAATCTACTCAAAACCATATTTTATATGCACAAAGCTCAATAGCATTTGATAACAGAAAAAGCAACTTCTAAGTTCTTAAATGTTTATTCCATGGTTATTAATCTAATCATTTTGAAGAAAACTGGTCTAAAAGATTATACCCGTCTAGTTAATAAGAAGTAATGGCTAAGCAAAGAAAACTACAAGAGGATGTTTTCTTTTTAAAACTATACCTTCATTTTACAGCAATATAAGCACTTTTGTTTGTTATACTACTAAACTTTCTTCCTTAGAAACACTTGCCCTCAAGAACAGTGAGTGCTCTTTCTAAGTCACAGTCGAATGTGCTATTGTTAATATAAGCATAAATTCTCCTAGCTGAGCCTAAGGGGGTATGTCATTATGCCATGCTGCAGGCAGCCGAAAACCAATCCAATGGGAAAAATGATGATTTGCACAGTTAAATTATATACTTTTGCTTCAAGTTTGTTTTTAAAGCTAGTTCATCTCTCAACGAAATCATTTTTTTAATATGAACACAGACATTCATACTAAGCAATTTTTCAGCTACTCTAAAAAACACAGTAAAATGTTGATGGATTTCTGGCTGGGTTTTAAATCCAGCTCCCCAAAGAGTAAGAACAACAGAAACGAAAGTTCCTGCAAAATCTTCAGGACAAAACGTCAAGAGTGACTATTATTAACAAAAATACTCCTTTGATCTTAGATAACTATAATGTTTTCCCCTCTAAGGCACAAAAATGGAGCCAGTAGCAGAAGTGGAAAAGAACTAAAAGGTGTTGCATAAAAATGAGAAAAAATAATGAAAAAGACAAAGCTGAATCCAATAAAACATCACTGATTTGTGGTACAGTGGAAAAATGAACAGGGATTTTGGAAGGAATTCTGAGAAGGTGTCATTTAACTATTTATAGAGTCAAGAACTGCTAAAGATATTCTTCAATATCATTTGCTAATCATTTATACTATGGTTATATCACCCTGCCTTTGAGAGTTCACCACAATGCTGGTGGGGATACCTGGAGATCAGAATTTTCTTTCCCTGGCTAATGTGCCATTTAGCTGTTCACATTACGGGTTCATAAAATTAGAATCAGTAATTCCACCTACAGGTAATTATCAACAATGCACACAGATATATTAAGTTTGCTGTGTTCTAGATGTGAAGTCTTGAGAACACTCACTCAAGGTACGTCGTATTAAGGTTACTTGATTCAGGCTATACATAAAAGGCTTTGATGAAACTAAAATATTTATTGTACCTAATTATGACTAGTTACTACCTAAACTTTATTATTATTGTTCTATGCATTGTAGAGCACTAAAGAAAAAAAGGATAAAGATCATATTTTTAAGGAAAGAAAAATACTATAATGTTCTTAATGAACATAAGAACAAGCTGTATACTCTGAAATGTGTCACACACAAAAACTAAGCAGCATTAAGTAGAGAGGATAATTGAGCTGAAAAGGAGAAATTTATATAAAATACAAGTTACTTCTTTTTTTCTACAAAACTGAAAATATCTCTGTGTATCTGAATTAGATAGCTGCTATAGCTGAGTTGGGTCACTGAACAAAAAGCAGAAGTTCAGGCTTTAGACCTCACTAAATAAAAAGGGTTTCACTCTACTGTATAGGCTGTTGTGCAGTGGCGTGGCCATGGCTCATACAACCTCAAACTTCTGGGCTCAAGCAATCCTCCTGGCTCAACCCACCAGGTAGCTGGCATTACAGGCATGTGCCACCATACCAGGCTAATTTTTCTTTCTTTCTTTTTTTTTTTTTTTTTCAAGAAAGAGTCTCACCATGTTGCCCAGGCTGGTCTCAAACTCCTGGGCTTAAGTGATCCTCCCACCTTGGCATCCCAAAGTGCTAGGACTACAGGCGTGAGTCCCATCAGCTAGCAATGTGTTTTTTAAAATTACTTGAATGCTTTTAGGTAGGTCTTATAATCCAATCTGCTGGCAAGATAGCCTAGTTTAACAAACTTCACACAAGTGTGTTACTTGTCTGACATTTGAGTTTGCCATCTGGCTTTAGACTTTAGTCCGACCCAGAGTATCTTCATTTATACTAACATTTGTTCCTCTTCTCTTCCATTTCTTCCTGCTTTCTAGAAACTCATCAAGCCCTACTTCTGCAAGTTGAGAAACACTTTTTTTATTAACCTTAGAGTATCTCAGCTAAAGTTCTGCAAACCTCCAAACTACTTCCCTCCAAATATCCCTGGTGGAAAATATCTATCAACCCACAGAACAGCTTACTCTTGTTATATTATTTTATCTAAATGCGAAAAAACAGTGTTCTATAACCAAAAACGTTTGGAAAACATGCTATATTATATGCTCCAGTTTGGAGATTCACGAGGCACAAAACCTCCAGTAAATAAATCTGCGTGTATGTGTTTAATTTAATGTATCTCTGATTTATTTGATCTTGATATCTTCTTCCTTACATTTGTTAACAATAAAGTGGAAATGGGACCACGTGCTGTGGCTCACGCCTGTAATCCCAGCACTTTGGGAGGCCGAGGAGGGCAGATCACCTGAGGTCGAGTGTTCAAGACCAGTCTGGCCAACATGGCAAAACCCCATCTCTACTAAAAACACAAAAATTAGCCAGGCATGGTGGCACGTGCCTGTAATCCCAGCTACTCAGGAGGCTGAGGCAGGAGAAATACTTGAACCCAGGAGGTGGAGATTGCAGTGAGCCAAGATTGCACCAGTGCACTCCAGCCTGGCCTGGATGACAGAGACTCTGTCAAAAAAAAAAAGAGAGAGAGAGAGAGACAGAAAGAAGGAAGGAAGGAAGGAAGGAAGGAAGGAAGGAAGGAAGGAAAGAAGGAAGGAAGGAAGGAAGGAAAGAAGGGGAAAAGAAAGAGCAATAGTTCTCTGACGAACACAGTCAAAAGCACTGCAAAGCACAGAAGACAATTAAGTAAATGGATCGTGTAAAAAAGCAATTCCAAAGGTGCTCATAAATAGATATTGGCAACTAAAAGAGAAAAACTACCAGAAAACCGTGGGGCTCTGTGCTGAACTCTCTCATGCTTAGGCATTTTATTACAAAATCAGAAGAAAACACCATTAGTCAGTTTTCATCAAATTTCCAAGTCACATGAAGGCAAAGGAAGCTGGAAATTTATTGAAAGAATAATTATTCCAACAAATTCTGATAAGGCTGGATTTAGGTTTTATAAACATAGATAAATATTTAGTAAAAATATATATGTAGTCTTGAATTTGTCCCCACTACGCCCCACCCAGGAAAAAAAAAATCCTATACAATAAAGAGTGAGGAAGACATGACTTAACAGCATATATAAAAAATACTTAAGGATTTTCATCAGTGCTAAATTCAGTATCAACCAATAGAATTATGAGACCAGCAAGAAAGTTATTATAATTTTAGTCTGCCTTACTTAGCAGTATAGTTTCTAGAACCAGGGAAGTTTTTTTCTCTCCCATTCCTGCATATGCCTATCAGGCCACATCTGGAGCTTCATTGAGAATCAAATGCACAAATTTAAGAAAGAAATAGATGAGCTTGAACCTCTGAATGAATTAAGGGAATTTATTCTAAAAATAAAACCATCAATAGGAAATATAATAGGTCATTTTAAATACTAGAAGAGTTATCATAGTACCGAGATACTCAACTTGTTTTTTATGATGTAGAGCGAGAATGGTATATACAGTCAAATGATCTATGCTATGCAAAGAGAAGAATCTCAACCTAACAAAAAGATGAAGTTTTCTAACAAACTTGTCCAAAATTGAAAGCACTATTTCAAATGATAATCATAAATTGAATGACTTATGTCACCAACCATTACAGCCCGAATGTCACCAAGGGAATTCAAGTATCAAATGTAATGTATGTCTAGATAACCTTCAAACACACTCTCTCCAACACTGAGATTCTAAAATACTAGCCAAGGCAGCATTGTCCCTTGGAGACAACATTATCAGGAATAAGGCAATTCACACAATCTAAAAAAGGGATTATCAGTGCCAGTGGGTGTGAGAAGCTGAATGCTGACTCAAGAGAGCTGATGGTTCAACTTTCAGGATTTTGCAAGCCCACTGTTAAACACAGCGATTACTAAAACAAATTTTATAAACTTACCACTTAAAAATTACCCTAAAAGCAAAGCTAATAAACACTCAAATATCACTTCCTAATGTTACTTTGTTAACTTGAAAGCAACCCTGGTAGGATATTTATAACTGAAAAACTTGCAAATGCTACAAATCAGAGTTGTGTTGTTTTTTGTTGGGTTTTTTTTTTTTTTTAAGTGCTTAAGCATTTATTAGCAGCATACCACATCAGTAATATCTTAGCCGAGAAGAATTGACTGGGCTCCCACATATACAGCTTAAGGCTGGTGGAAGAGAAGTAAGAATCAAAGTAATCTTCCTCAGGAAACAGAAAAATTAGAAACAGGAAATAGTATCTGAACTTTCAAAAGTTATCTGTCATCCTATTAAACTGTGGTATAATTATACAATAGTATATAGCCTTCGAAAAGAATGATGTAAATCAATTTGTGTTAGGAAAATACGCAACAAACTATGGCAACAGACACCTCTGAACAGAGATGGTATATTGTGTCCCACTTTTAATTCAAATATTTGCATTTTTGTTATATGCATGGATCATTTAATAATAATAACAATACTATCATCAAACACGAAGAAAGAGTTCAACCTTGAGGTACACCTTGAGCATAAGGCAACAGAAGCAGCTACAATGCAGAGGAAAGAACAGCTTTGACAAAACAATAGAAATAGAAATAAAAATTCTTAGGCCCCAGCAGGTACTATAAATGGATGCCTCCTGGTGAGAAGATGATCATATATCCTGACTGTTCTGACTACCCTTCATTTCCTGTTCTTCTAAGAGAACTAGCTGCAGAGTATATATTCTAGTCTTTTTCATTCACTGGGAATAAGTAAAGAATGATTCTCGACTGGGAGTGATTTTTGCTTCCTCTGGGACATTAGGTAAGATCTGGAAACAGTTTTGGTTATGGAAGCCAAGGAGTGCAACTGGCATCTAGTGGATACAAACAAAGGATGCTGCTAAGCCTCCTATGATGCACAGACCAGCCCCCAACAATAAAGAATTAACCAATCCAAAATATCAGTAATGGGAAGGTTGAAAATCTGTATACCACTGTTACTGAAGGCCACCTAATTCCATCTCTGTTCTTACAACCCAAGGGAGTCTAACCAAGACCCAGAGATGCCGCCTTCGCTAGAAAACATGATGATGGAGTCTGATCCAACATTTAGGAGAGCCAGTAAGGCTCCAATAACTGCCACGGAAGGCATCTTGAGGAAGGGTTAAAAATGTGACAGTTGACCTAACAACTGGCAGAGATCATTTATCTTCAGAAAAACCATCTCACTGGTGTGTTAGCAGCATTTCTGCAAAGTATCACAATACACACACACACAAAAAAAAATCCAAATACCAATTTCTCTGATAACATGTTGCTATTTTTGAAGTCATGAAAAGTAAACTGGAATTATGAGTTCAAATATCAATTATCATTGTAGTTTTAAAACCGTTAAAATTGAATACGGTTGGCTACAGGCCATACTTGTGTAACTATTAATTCTATTGCAGTCTTCAGTCTGCTTATCTGACACCATTAGTTCTTCACAAGGGTTTAGCAGCCTACTTATTTCCCTAAACAGTCAGGCATTTGGCACAGGGTCTCGCCCATGGTAAGTCACAATAAACATTTTATTAGTTAATTAAAAAAATTTTTAAAGACTGCTATACACATGATCTTTCACCTTTGCCTGAGTCTACTGGCATTAGGTAATATCAGAGGTCAGTTATCATCCACAATATATCATTTTTAAATACTAATATCTAAAATGTTTAATATTTATAATTAATCCCTCCTCTACCTAGTAATATGAGACAACCAGAATGTAACTTGCTTTTAAATGAAGATAAATATTTCCCTACAAAACCCACCAATCCACATGTAGTTTCAATGGATCCCCTCACCCATAGCCCCCATTCTGACATACTTTCTTCCTAGAATGTATAGGCAAGGCCATCGTCTAGCTTCAGCCATTCTTCTGCCAAAATCCAAGTTGCTGAGGTGGCAGCAACTGAGACAGGCAAGAGCAGAGGAGAGCATCCACATACCTAGGAAGCTGAAGGCCAAGCTGTTTGAGGAGCTGATAAAGTGAATGTTGCATGTGGGTAGAAGAGGTAAAGCAAGATCAAACAAGGCAGGCCAATGGGAGACATATGGGCCAAGAATAGACAAACAAATTTTTCAAAGCATGGATTAAAAACAACGTTGTCTGAATCAACAGCACATGCATGAGTAAGATGGGAACTGGCTGGAAGTATCCAAGAAAAAAACAAACTAGGAGATGAGATATCTGAAGTCAAAGCCAGGAGGGCCAAAATAGCAGTATAAAATCCCAGAGGCAACCATATGCTCATATCAAGCAAATGCAGTCTACAGATGAATGGTTTCTCCATTCAAAAAAGTCCTTCAGTCCTTCCCCTTCCTCAGCCTTATTCAGGCTCAGGAATAACTAAGGATTTCCTCCTCTACACCCCTTGCTAGAGAAAAAGGCTAGATATTTTTGTAGATTATGAAACAAATATCATTTATGAGCTCAAAATTTTAAATACAGTAATGGAGTTAGTATAACATGCTCTGTTTGCTCTGTTGCTAAATACACACAGCGAAAAATATAAGACAGGAGCATGGAATTGATTTACTCACAAACATTTTCTTTTCTAATCACAATGTGGTTCCCTGCAAAATCCGTTATGATGAAAGACGATCTTTAACCCCTTTGCATATCTTACTTTTCAGGTTTCTTATATTAAATATTTATAATAGGCACTAATATTAATAGGGTGGTTCCCTGAAAGTACAGAAAAGGGAGAAAGGCTAACATAATTGCCTGTACATAATTTCCCAAAACACAAGACGAGGTCAGCAACTCCTTCTTCAACATTAGTGGAACTATTCATTGGTACCTAAATATAGGAAGCAGAGTCTTCCAAAGTGGTGTCCAACTCAAACAAATTGTCAGTGTTACAATTTTCCACTTTACACTGATGTAAATCATACCAGTAATGCAATAGCATAACAATTAGCACCACACCCATGAGCCTAGCAGATAAAGTATATAAAGCCCAAACTCAGAGGAACTGTCCTTTAAATAATCAATTTTAACAGAAATGAAAACATTTAGTCCCCCAAATCCATAGGTTAGGAATATGAAAGGAAACAGAATAATAAATAATCATTACTACCAGGAATACTAAATTACACACACACACACACACACACACACACACACACATATATACACAAAATTTTTTGCTTACCTAAAGAACTGTTTCCTATGTAGTTGCTTCAGTCATATAGGGAAAAAATCTGTGCTCCTATGGAAAACTATGCATAGTCTACAGCACATCTTTCCTATGTATCTGATTCTGATTCTTTGAGAGCTATTTTATAACTGTGTAAGTTGGAGACAATAGAAAAACAAAATCACTTTTGTCTATAGACATACAAACTCTATCTGAGTATAACCGACTTCCCACTGTGAAAAAGTCCATTTTGCCTCCCTTTGTACATCAATTTCAACATTCCTGAACTAAAAATATATATGTCTTTAAACTCTCCTTTGAAGTGGTTATAATACCTTACTAGTTCCTTTTTAATGATTTAAATGATTTAAGTAAAATCTTTAACACTTGTTAATTTTAAATCTGTATGAAACTCATAATTTTATTTCTTGAAATTTATACTTTAATAGTAATTTTTGAGAAAACAATCAGCTACTTTTTGAAATGTGGGAGAAATACTGATATTTGCCATTGATGTTTTCTCAGTTATGCTGCTAAATTGAATCACGAATATAGCTATCACCCAGGAAAGGTCTAGAGGTTTTAGCACCCAAGGGTGATGAAGCTCCAAATCAGAAGCTGACAGTAATCCAGGTAAAGTGTCATCAACAGAATGGAGGCAAAATAGGGGTTCTATCCATGCTAGAGAAGGGGAGGGAAGATAGGGGATCCCCCTGAGTAGAATGGGGTTCTTATTTAGGGACATAGAACCTCCTCTGTTTTTGTAGTTTCAAAGCTATATGGCTACCACCCAAAGACATTCCTGTCCACTCTGCTTGCCAACCACGGATCACATTAGAGCAATGCTTGTTGATTGAGGGCCTGTTTGCTGTATTTACTCTTGGTGTTTTAGGAATCCAATGAACATTATTAATCTCATCACATCCTATAAATGTGAAACAGTGTGAATGCTTAAAATGCTAGCAGTATATGATTACAGATAAACAAAAGTACAGATGTAATAACTTGAAAATGATGAGAAAAAAATGATGTATGATACATATATACAGGGGATACATGTTACTGATTATAAAATTCCTCTGTCTGAGATTTCTTCTTGAGGATTGATGATGGAAGCAAGGGTTTTCTGCTCAAAAAGATGAAAGCTTAAAAGAATAAAAGACATTCTGACTCTAATGTGTCATGCACTCACCCACAGAATACAGAACGTATACCTGAGACTTCTCCATTCAAGGCATTTTTTGTTATAAAAATAAATGAACCTTTTTTAAATATACCAAAAATGGTAACATAAATTTTACCACCAATATACAGCACTCCTCATACAGAACTTGGTTGCAGAACCAACCCAATATTCAGGAAAGTATCCTCAGAAATAGCTAAAACTTGGAGCATTAAACAATTTTGTACAGAGGAAATTATATGCAAGAACATAAAAGTCCTGGTCTCTTTACGGATGTAATTTCTCAATGCTAGAGGTTTGGGGTTTTTCAAATTAAAAACTTCCAGATGCTTAACATGTATGGTAGTACTAAGTCAAACTTGTCAGACTTGCTGCTTAAAATCCTGGGAAACTGTCAGTATATCTATAGGGGTTGGGAAGGAAATTTAAGGAATACAGTTTAGTTAAATCTTTTTTTTTTTTTTTTGTAGTTTATAATAGCTTTGGTTGGCATGTATCAGGGGCATCCAATCTTTTGGCTTCCCTGGGTCACATTGGAAGAATTGTCTTGGACCACACATTAACATTAATGATAGTCAATGAGAAAAAAAAATTGCAAAAAAAACTCATGTCTTAAGAAAGTTTACAAATTGTGTTGCACTACATTCAAAGCCATCCTGGGCCACATACAGCCTGCAGGGACGTGGGTTGGACAAGCTTGGCCTATATGGTCTTTCCAGCCTTTATTACTTGTTCAACTTTCCTATCTTTGTTGCTTTACTGATAGTCTTTTTGCAGAAGACAAAGTAACCAGTTAAAAAAGAAGTCATTTTCTCTTCCAGTCTTCCTTGAAGTCCACAGTTTGAGACTGTGTATTAAAAAGAAAATAAATTGCTCACCAAAGTTTGACAACTTGTATAACTGCTGTGTCATTCTGTGTCCTACCAGACAAGTGACGAAGGTGCTTCACTTAGCCAAACAACTGTCCACAGCTAGCTACTCATACAGTAAATAGTGCTGCTGATGACAGTGGGCATTCATTTCAATGTGAGGGAGAGTATTGTCTTTCAACTTTTCTTTTGCAGTACTTATTATAGTATGATTGTAGCCAGATTTATACTTTCTAAGTGAAATGTATTGTATATCTCACTCACTATTGGCTAAAATCCTGTTAATTCCTAGAGATTTTTCCTATTACTATTTATGTGCAATTCATGTATTCTCATTGTGCCATCAACTTAAATTTCAATATGCAAACATCATCATTTTCATACACAACCAAAAATCAAATCAAGTAAGAAAGTCTCAGAGATCTTAGAAATATCTTTAGAAGATCTTAGAAGTCTTATAACACATATTTTCTATAAATAATATAATTTAGGGGAGAGTTATTTTTCATATACTACCTCATGGAGTAAATATTAACTATTCGTCAAAAAATCAACTGCTTTAAGTAAATACATTTTAAAAGAATGAATTGCTGTAACTTGGTAATAAAGCTCTGTATGAATATCTAGAATTAAAATATAAGTAAAAACATAAGGGAAGAAATTTGAAAAAACAGAAAATTGTCATTAGAAGAACAAGGACAATATTGTGATTTGAAGTCTTAAAAAATAAGAGATTGTAAGAAAAAGGATGAGGTGAGATGTAGATTTTCTTTTTTTTTTTTTTTTTTTTTTGAGATGGAGTCTTGCTCTGTCGCCGGGACTGGAGTGCAGTGGCCGGATCTCAGCTCACTGCAAGCTCCGCCTCCTGGGTTTACGCCATTCTCCTGCCTCAGACTCCCGAGTAGCTGGGACTACAGACGCCCGCCACCTCCCCCGGCTAGTTTTTGTATTTTTAGTAGAGACGGGGTTTCACCGTGTTAGCCAGGATGGTCTCGATCTCCAGACCTCGTGATCCGCCCGTCTCGGCCTCCCAAAGTGCTGGGATTACAGGCTTGAGCCACCGCGCCCTGCCGAGATGTAGATTTTCTAATGAACAGTACCATGCTCAGTTACACAGTGCATTTACCCAGCTTTCATGTGATACTATTATTACATCAGCTTCCTTGCTAGAATACTCCAACCCATTAAAGAGATGATATTACAACAATAGTCATTTTCAGACTTTAATTTGAATAAATAATTTTACTACTATCATTTCTAGTCATGTTTCTAGTATAGTATTTCAAAGATCACTTCTGTGTTGACAAGTGTAAGTCCTCTGGGGCTTGCAATTTCAATAATTTTCTAATAGTGTCCTACGGAGTTCTAAGGTTCTTTGGAGATGCCTCAGGGGCCAGCATCGGGGAGAGAGGTGGGCAGCAGAAAGAAAGAGCATGGAGGCTATTGGCTTCTGCCCACTCTAGTCTCTGAGGTCAATCGGTGTAGCTAACATTGTGTGCAATTTCATATGCTGGGGTTTCTCATATAATTTCATTTTTTAAAAAGGTTCAGCCTTTTAAATAAACGTTATAAAATCCCTGTACTACTTAATCTCCAAGATTTGTATTAGGTTTAATATGTTATGGCTCACAAAGTTCTCAGAGAAAAGGTTTAAAAGGCATGGGGATGAGAATAGTAATGCATGGAAAGTGATGTACCACATTAAAAGCCTCAACCCACATTTTCAGATCTTTGTTATAAACATCTTGCCATTTTATAGAGAACCTTCTATAGAGAGCTTTATAATGAGTCCTAGAGATATACAGATACAAACCAGAGCCCCTGCCAAGGAGCTCACGAGTGAGATTGGTGGTGGAATACAGCTGTACCATGAGATCGCTTATCTGGGAAGAGACTGTCAGTGTATCTACAGGGGTTTGGAGGGAAGTTTAGGGGATGCAGTGAGCCCATA
The DNA here is from genome assembly GCF_002776525.5 of Piliocolobus tephrosceles. Taxonomy (NCBI): domain Eukaryota; kingdom Metazoa; phylum Chordata; class Mammalia; order Primates; family Cercopithecidae; genus Piliocolobus; species Piliocolobus tephrosceles. Next base: position 89,154,612 of record NC_045436.1, read on the forward strand.
AATGACATTGGTAGTAGAACAGTTATACCATGAGACCACCTACCAGTTAGCATGTGTCAGGATCTGCCCACAAAAGTCACTTGATCCTTGACCCACTTAACCCACTTGATTCCCAATCAAGTTGATAACCATCCTGAGAAAAGCAGTTATTTAAGAAGCATTTTTCCATTTGAACATCATCTGCTCTGACCTTGTGCCCTAATTCTTTCAGTAAAAAATGATTTTTAGTGTTCCAAAGTTCACTTAGGAGTCCTAGAACTGGCCAGCATTTCTGGCATGACTTTAAAGTAAAAGCATTGGTTTTTGAGTGGTTTGTGGAAATCACTTTCATCTTATGATCATATCATATATTATCTTAAAATGCTGGCTGGAATCTGGAGTCTCTGAGACGACACATTGGGGTTTCATAATTCCTGGAAGGGTAATACAAACAACTTACCTTTGACAGCTCCCAGCATTGACCTAAGACTGAGCAAGAAATGGATCAATTTTCCTGACATATTTCACTGTAGCATCTTAAAGATCAAAAATGGAGGTATAATACAAAGCTATAATGGAGAATTCCTCTAACTCCCTAACTATTGTCCAGAATTATATAACAATAAGAACTCTAAAATATCAAGCTTTCTAAGTATGATGATAGAGAAATACGACTCTGAGAGATTAGGAAATATAGGAGGCTTTTTCCTTCCCTCTTTTACTCTCCTTACATGTGAACTCTTTCGTAAAAAGGGAAAAAAATATACTTTACCCCTTCCCTGACCAGCTACTTTTAGTTAGATACATTCTTACTCTCAATACTACCATAATGTACAAACTAGAGCTGGCTACAATTCATAGGATTTACTCAGCCACTTAGCTTAAATGCGAAAATTGTGTTTTAAAATGTGCTGACCACATTTCAAATACAAGAATAAAAATCCAGGAAAGTATAGTTCCTAAAATCTAAATAATTAACATCCAAATGAACAGACATAGTCTTGGCATTCATGACAAATAAGGTCTATGTCTACTAAACATGCCTTTATAGCAAAAAGATGAATTTAGCAATAAGACTAAAGAATACAATATGAAGAAAAATAAAAAATGTGTTTCAACTCTCATATTATGTGGCAACTTAAAGTTGAAATGAAGACTCCAGATGAAATTATGTCAAAAGCATGACAGTGATTCCAAATGATTCTGGATTTTGAGAAATTCCAAAATGTAAGTACAAAATCCTCAACAGGTAAGTTCAATTACATTTAGTTCATTTATTCTATCTACTGGGATAGTAGCTTAAACTTCATATCTGTGAGTTTATCTACTAAATGAACGTTTTGACTAATATAAATGTGAAATTTACTAGATTATTCTAAATATCTTAAAGCTGATAGGACACTAGAGTTTTCAAATATAGGTGGAAGAAATTCCTTGCTTCCTCCATGAATCCTTTTCATTGCAAACAGAAGTTAAAAGATAGAAGTCAGCTAGAGGTTTAACCGGGAAGGAGGAGGCAGAAGAGAGGAAGTCCCGCTATTCAGCTCAGTTCCTCCTCCTAGTGGTCACAAAGGGGAGGTGCCTGCCATCTGGTGTCATTTCCTCAAGGGCTCCTTTCTTTTAAATGACTCACAGAATAGTCATTTGGAGGAATACATGATGGCAATGAAAAGTGCTCAATTTTAATTTGTAGGTGATTTCCACCTACTTCTGCTTCTCACTCTTCTATACTTATTTAAAACAGTCCATTTTAAAATAATATTTCTTAATTGCAAGATTTCTGAATAAATCCCAAATGAAGCAGTAACTATCCATGTCTAAGAATTGAGTATGCGGGCATACCACAGTAATTTTTTAAAACAAACCAGGCAAAAAGTGTTAAATATCATGGTGTGTTAAACCATCACATGGAACTTCACCCATATTGGCAAACCAGGGAGGCTGGGGATGCATCTATATTTAACCATCACATACTAGGCTATGGCCGCAGCCCAGATTGACTCATACATTGTTTTCACATTCTCAGCTTCCTTCAAACCACCAAGTAATTGTTTATAAAGTGATAGTATGAAATAAAAACCTTTTTCATGATAGGTTTTGGACGGTTTCCACTAGAGATAACATAGATTGATATTATTTGGATAAATGTCTTGTGAGGTTCTCGGCAACAGGAAATGCCCCCCTGGGCTGCAAAGCAGTCCTGATTCTGACGTATTTCCTCATCAGCTCTCCATTTACCTAATCCTGTTGTTAAGAGGATGCGCCTTCTCATCCCTAGACCTAAGCCTGACATTCAGATACTATTTTCATTAACATCACGTAGTTGATTTTGTACAATTACAAAGCAATCAGAAGCATGGTAGGATATTATGGCCCTGAAAGGCTTCTTATGTCTACATATAATTTGAATGAGCTGGAATGAATGAAACTCTATGCAGAATTTGTACCCTTTTCTTAAATAATTCCCAGCTAATGAAAAAAATGGAATTATTAAGGCAAGAAAGAGAAAAGAGTAGTTTAAGAATTAGCTTCTTAATAACTTGTAGACAAGAGAAGCCAAGAAACAAGAACATTGCTTCAAGAGACAATTTGTCATTCACCCTTTAGGTGACTGGGCATTTTTACCAGCTGTCACTCCTGGACCAACTAAAAGTGTTACATCCAAACTGTTGTACTCATTAGGACTGAAACAATTTAACATGGATGCCTGCCTGAAGGCACTCCGATGTCACATTGTATTGTTTGGCCTTATAAGAAGAGAGGAATGCCTGCTATTCTCATTTAAATAAAATTTATAGCATTTTAATTTGATTTCTTTCTGCAAACTGTTTCTGACTATTCTTTACCTTACATAATTGAAAATCTATTATTATCCCCTTACTTGATGCACTCTTTCCATTTACTGTGCAGCGTGTTAGGATAAAAACATACACCCTAAGTGAAAAACCATGTATAGTAAGAAACACGAGTTTTTTTTGTTTTGTTTTGTTTTTTGAGACGGAGTCTCACTCTGTCGCCCAGGCTGGAGTGCAGTGGCCGGATCTCGGCTCACTACAAGTTCTGCCTCCAGGGTTTATGCCATTCTCCTGCCTCAGCCTCCCGAGTAGCTGGGACTACAGATGCCCGCCACCTCACCCGGCTAGTTTTTTGTATTTTTTAGTAGAGACGGGGTTTCACCTTATTAGCCAGGATGGTCTCGATCTCCTGACCTCGTGATCCGCCCGTCTCGGCCTCCCAAAGTGCTGGGATTACAGGCTTGAGCCACTGTGCCCAGCCAAGAAACACAAGTTTTATGTGAGAAAGTAAATTTATGTTAGAAAGGTAATTTAAAGGTTCTTCTTATACAATGGGAAAGAGTACACAACCATCAAGCTACAGTTAACATTTATTTCCACCCAAAACTGAGAACACAGACAACGAGGTCAGTCACCAGGGGCAATATTGTTTGCATTTATGAATCTTGCTTGCCTATGTGAATTGCTTGCCTACATATATTCTTATTTTGTACACCATCATTTTTATGGACTTGGAGTGTACAGAGAGACCTCAGAAGTTATCTACTATATGTTTTTTATCTCTAGTTAAATTCTCTAAGCAAATGCCTAGCTGTGTTACATGGAATGATTATCACGAATGTATAGGAGTCAGGTCCAGTGATACTGTTCAGTAAGCCAGATAAGAAGTTTCTCTTCTTATTCAACCTAACTCTCCCTATTTTCAGGAGAAAAGTAGAAGAATAAGCCATCATGCTCCTGTCTACAACAATCCTTTATATATTAAAAGTGACTTTTTTGTTTCACATGGGGTAAGTATACCAGGTATCAGTATACCTCTATCTGTTCATAAATTCTTGGAGAGCTAAAAGGCAAATCAGCTTTTTATCCATTGCTAGAGCTTTTATTTTCATCAGAAACCAGATTTTCTCCTATTGTGAACTTCTAGAAGAGAATTATGTTTTTTTCTCTATTTTCCCCAGAGAAAAGAAAAATAAAATCTTTGGGTTTACAAAAATGGAAGAGATTTTAGTCATCTGCCCCAAAGCCCACTATATTTTTTCTTGGTTGCACTTGTCATACCTGTATATTCATGGCATTTTTAAAGAATTCTCTGTCATCCTCATCAAAATGTAAGCTTCATGAGGGAAGATACCAAGTCTGCCTTGTACACCAACATTTTCCCAATGTCTAATACAGTATTTGGCATACAGCAGCCTTTTCATTTAACCTGAAGAATTGACAAATGCCCTTCAAAATCATTCTTGTGCAGCACTCCTATTTTGGAGATATGAAAATAGAAACTGTAAGAGGTGTTCTTGGAAATGACTTCCCAAAATTGCATAACAAGTTAATGACAAAGCCAGGATTAGAACTTTGGATTCTTTATTCCGCATCCTCATTCTTCCTCCATTACAACACAGAGGTTCTTATACCTAACATCCTGGGCAGGCAACACTACTGATGAGTAAGATACGGAAAGCTTTGTGATCTACACATCTTTTGGTTGGCTGCCTGGCTCCCAGTGTTCTTCATCAGCTGGAACATAAAAACCTTCTCATAGATATGCCTGGTTTATGCATACTTTATGTAAGATTCCAAGAACAGAACCCAAAACTAAATTCTACAGCCATAGCAAAGAGCCAACTTATTCTCTCCAATTAGAGTTGAATTTTACAGAGGCCAAGCCAAAGATTCCAGCTGAATTTCTCTGGTTCGGCTACTGCTAAAACAAATACTCTGCTAAATACAGCTTCAATTTGTATGGAAATTTAAAAATTATTATTTTTTTAATTATTATTTTGGGTTTCTTTAAACCAAATATTTTTTAAAATAGAGCTTTTCTGAGTGCATGAAAGAAATAAATGCAAGTTTCCCAGGGTGACAAGATGATCTAAAACTGGATTGTGGTGATGGCTGCCCAACTCTATAAATCTGTTTTTAAAATCTTAAAATAGGTAAATATTATAAATTTTACTGCAATAGGCTGTTAAAAAATGAAAAGGAGTCACATAATTAAGCTACTTCTTTTTGTAAACATCTGGTATTAAAACTGTAAAGATATTCTTTAATATCCCCATGGTCTTTTAAGCCCAGGTCCTATCCACTTCAACCATGGTTTACCTAAAAGGTCAAAAGTTTTCCCTGCAATTTTTGTAAGAATAATTTAGGAGACTTATATAAATATCAAAAAAGAACCAATATTTATATAGCACCAAGAAATACTGACTAGTATGATTATCTGCATGAATAATCTACAGATATATTTATTTAATTAAATATAGTGTTCTAGTCCAAACGTGCCATTAATTAGCCACTGGGTTTTTAGCAAATTATACAACATCTCCAGGTTTCAGTTTTCCCACCTATTTCATATGTCTCTGTAGATCACAGTAGAGTTAAGTAGCATATAATATACTAAAAGAATAGTAATTGCTATTGTCTAATGGATAGCCACTAATATGCCAGATTATTTAGGTAAACTATTACCCTAAGGAAGGTATTATTAGTCTTTTCATCTTTTTTTTTTTTTTTTTTGCAGATGAGGAAATTAGAACATGGGGAAGTTCACTAGTTTGACCAATGTCACACAGTTATTTAGTGCCAGATCCAGGATTCCAATCCAGAATTATCCAGGTTCAAAACCTGTACTTATTCTCTATTCCTTGGTAGACTAGCTTTTGGTTCTATCAGATGTGGGCATGAATCCTGACCTTGCCTTTACTATGTTAAATTAATCATCTTCTCTGAATCTCAGTTTCCTCATCTGTCAAATGAGATTACTAACACTTAACTCAGGATCCTTGTGAAAATTAAATTAGAGAGTACATCCTCTGCCATTAGAAGCCATTTTTCAAAAACTGTCTTTTTCATCTCTCCCTCACAGAGTTTCCTTCTTGTGCATAAAAATATAACCATAAATTCTATGATTACCTTAGAGCCTACCTGAATAAAACTCACTGGGATTGAGTTCTATCAAGAGCAATTAGAGTGAACACAAACAACATAGCATTGCTTCTTTGCTATCAGTCCTTGGCTCTGTGACTGAAACTGTCAACAAGAGTGTCAACTTCAAGGGGTAGGCATCTGTCCACAGGAACTGAGCTGAGGTCACAGACTTGTCTCACTCTGCCCTACAAACAGATGTCTAGGTGACATCTGTTAGTCACTGCAAACCAGGGTTAGAGCCAAACCAGGTGGAAGTGCTGAATCTCTTTTCTAATCCTCTTGGTCAGCCCATTCATTCCCTAAAACAATTCTTCACAGACCATAATTCGAAATAACGAGTTTTCCCCAGGATATTATTTTCAACATAATGTCCTTATTTTGATGATGTCTGATTATTCCTCAAGCCAAAGGTAGTGTTTCCATCACAGCAGTTTGTCAGCAAGAAACCTACTTGATTCTGCATATTAGAATGCACACCTTCAAATGTTTACCTCGAAAGTTGCCAGGTAAAAACTGATGTAATGTGGAGCTCTAGTGGTGGCAAGAGGTAAAGCAGCTATTAGTGGGAGCCAACAAAAAAGCCTAGGAAATCTCCATTTATTATTACATTAACATGCTAAGATGAAAAATGGTCCAAAATAATCCAAGATAATATACAGTAAATTTTAAATGTAATAGATTTCTTTTAGATTACAAGTTAGACTCCAGTAGCTAGCCTACATTAAACATCCTGAAACAATTATATCTTCTCAAAAAATAGAACTCAATGCTGTGGTTGTCATTTTTCTATTTTTACTAAGTTCATTAAGAATCATATTAATTAAGCACTAGCTATTGTTCACAGAGCTAGTAAGAATACTGTATACAAAAAAAATGCTAGACTCTAAGTGGTATGATCAGTGAAGTTCTGTACCAACTGTCCTGGGAATTTAAATAATCCCTACAGGCTGATGAGGTGGTTGTGAGTTAATTCCCGCACTAGAAAAGTGCCTTCCTTGAATATTTGACTTCTGAGATATTTTCCAACTTAAAACAACTAAGAATGAGACCTGCACTGTCAAAGGTTAACTCTTTGTTTTTCTGGTACCTAACGTATATGTCTTCTCACTCAAAAGGGCTTCATTTAAAAAATATAACTCTCTTATGTTCAAAAATTTAACAGAATATAAATAATAAAATTTGTATAATGTACAACCTGGAGTTGACATTTAAAATTTCTAAATGTGGTGCCTTGATTAGCCGTGCCAAAACAGGTTACCATGAGGGGGAAAAGGTTTCAGAACATGAAAAACTACAAGAACTTGCCTTTTCATATATAAGTACCTAAGTATCATGTTCCTTAATACTAAAGAAATTTTAAGAGACTCACTTTCCATGAGTGATGATAAAAGAAACTATCATATTCATAAATGTGTTAACAATGTTTATATGAAATAAACATCTCAACTCATGGGAGTTTTCCATGACTTACATCAGTTGAATCCACTAGATGTTTCCAATGGCCATATTCCAAGGGCTTCTAAATTGTCAGGTCTGAGAAAACTACCAAGCCCTCAAAGGTACATGAAGGAAGACTTAATGATTAGCCAGGGGGTCTTATTCATGATGTCCTTCTTCCCTGTCCTTCTACTACACAGAAAAAAAAGGTAAAAGTATAAGAGCCTCTTCTTCAAAAGTCATTGAGAATGCAAGAGTTTGTAATGGGAAGCTCAAGATAAAGAACTGATTTTCTTTCAGTCATCATCTCTAGCTATAGAATAGGAGATGGAATCTTTTTAATAGAATAGAAACAGCAGGAAAGGAAGTGAAGGTGGTTTACTAACATAATCGTAGGCCAAAGGGAATAAACCAAAAAAAAAAAAAAAAAAAAAAGATCTGCACTAATGCAATATGAGCGAGCCAGGAATTCAGAATCTAACAGTTCTACAGTCCTTTTCACTGTGGACATTAAGACAATTTAATTGAAGAATATTTTTCAATTTGTGAATCTAAGATGTTTGTTTTTGTATATCACCTTGCCTATATTTTCTTTGATGATTATCTCTATATCCTTTGCTTTACCACAACAGGCCTTGGTATGCTGCTTAAAATAATATTTGGGGCTTTATATTCCATCCTTTTGAATGAGACATGTTGATTTTATTAAAGCAAGTTGCAGTCTGCATTCTTTCTTTACTATTATTACAGGTAGACTTGACAGACACAGGACCTTTGTCTTAAAATGCTCTGCTCTGGAGGAAACCTTGTTAAAGAAGTTCCATTTTACCTGCTGGGCAGTTACATTCTGAAGGTGCTTCTCTTGCGATTCTTATTTTAGCCATATGTTCATAGGATTTCTGTAGGAAAAGAAGAGTTATTAACAATCATCAGTAGCACTGTAGAGAGATGGAGTCTTTAGGGACTCTGGCCATATGCCTGATTTATCGGCATTTCATAACCTGCATAACTAACATTTACATAAGTACTTGTACTCTAGTCAAGAAAGTAACCATGCCTAAGCCCTAAAAAAAGAAAATGACCACTGATAGGGTATCAAGATTGCTGGACTTGTGTAACATCTTTCTCCATTCTTCCCTACCACCACTCTCTCCCTCATATGCAGTCAATGTAAAAACCTAGCACTAAAATGTTGCAGTACTAGGTAAGCTGTGGCTTACCAATAACAGCCAATATTTTATACATGAAGGTCAACTGCTTTATCATTCTGGGCTGCAACAACTGCCAAATAGGCTCCCCGCTAGGGTAAGGTTCCAGAAAACCCCCTTACTCTAGTCTAAAGTTGCCCTTAAACATAACATAGATTCCTTTCAACTCTCAACTCCAAGGGCTCTGCATTCATAAATACTCTGGCACTGCAACCTTTACCAAAAATAAAGCTACTTTTAAAAAAACGTTTAAAGTTTTAATATGAAAAGATTGAACGTGTGAAATTATTGACTTTAAATTGTACATGAGATTGTTTTAAAGAGTGATTACCTTTTTTGTATATTAATAACATCTATGACCGTAACCATCTTATAACATGTAAAAGATTTAACAGATGCTATTTCTCCAAGAAATATTCTCTCCACAATTGGGAAAGACTCACATGTGACTTAGGATAACTAAAAAGAGGTAAAATGCCCTTTCCCCCTTTTAGAACTTCCTATATGTTTAACATGCAAACATTAAGAGAGAGTGAGGGAAGATTAGAGATAGGCATAGGGATATCAAGGGATGTGCACATAGAAATATATGGTACAGTGAGCATAGATCCTTGCCCAACACATGCACGCGCGCGCACACACACACAGCCACACCAAGTTTGCGTACAGTAAGGGTAGCGGCTAGTCTTGCACACAGAGTCACGCTTGTACAAGATGCAAAATACCCCAGCCTCTCACACCTGAGCCAGAAGTCGCTCCACTTTCTCTTGCACCACAGCCTTGAGCTGATCCAGGGTATCAGGCAGCAGATGAATAGAAGGGGCCCCTTTGGCGGATTCGAGAGCGGCGATCCTTGCCTGGAGGTCGTTGGTTTTCACACCCAGGTACAGGCAAGACACCACGGCCACCACTGACAGAAGGGCCGCCAGGAAGGCGCACGGGGACATGGTCCGGGCACAATGCTGCTCGGCAGGGCTCGAGTCCTCGGATCCGGGCTCCCGGGCCCCTCCTTTTCCTGCATGCTTCTTCAGCAGCATCGTGGCGGGGTCGGCCGTCTCGGCTTCGCTTCCCACCCTCTACACCTTAAATAATCCTAAAAGGAAAGAAAAAGGTCGATTCCTCCAAAGTTCAGTCCCTGTGGTTGCACAACTAGCTGGTGGAGTCAAGCCCGCGAGCGGAGATGGACCCCTGCCTTGCTCAGCGTCCAGACCCGCAGGCGTGCACTATCCCCGCTTTCTTCTCTCCTCCCAGCTGGAAGTGAAAAGC